>NW_024412463.1:4759581-4808562 GCF_014898765.1 Herpailurus yagouaroundi | reverse complement strand
CGGAGGAGGGGCAGAGAGAGAGGGAGACACAGAATCGGAAACAGGCTCCAGGCTCTGAGCCATCAGCCCAGAGCCCGACACGGGGCTCGAACTCACGGACCGCGAGATCGTGACCTGGCTGAAGTCGGACGCTTAACCGACTGCGCCACCCAGGCGCCCCATCTTCTGTGTACATTTCTATAAAACAATGGTTTCTGCTTTATCCCCAGGGCATGAAAAAAATATTAATCACTATTAGGCCAGGGCATAAAATATGTATCATCTTCATTCCTCTTTTATATGGAATCTAAGTCTGAATCAGGAAGTAAAGGGGTTCTCTGAGCACAGATTTGGTCCTTTCAGGCAGAAGGAAAATGTTGCAAAAGGCTGAATTCCACAGAAGCTTTTTCCCTACGTGTATCTACTTGCATGAAGTGGAGAATTCATTTACATTTTTTAAATATCTTATTTATTTTTGAGAGATCGTGACCAGAGCCGAAGTTGGACGCTTAACCCACTGAGCCACCCAGGTGCCCCAAGAATTCATTTAATATCTCTAGTTTTGAACTTTCTCGAGACCCTGATCAGTCTAGCCATCTTCTTGGAATATATTTTTATCTCTATATTTTCTGATACTTTAAGTTCAGTGGGTTCAAAACCATTAATAATTATTCTCACAAAAGAGTCCTTCATTTCCTGCTGACATGACTTCTCATTTGATAACAACAATTATGATCCTACCTGATGACATGTAATAATAATATGTGATTACCTATTCTGTGCAAGATTCTGTAACAAATGTTTGACACACCTCATCTCAATTAATCATAATAGACTCATTGTGAAGCCTACCCTCTGATAGAAAACTGATGCTTAGAAAAACTTGTAAAAAAGAAACTTACCCAACCAAGACCACGCACATTGTAAGCAGCGGGATCTCTGACGCAAAGCTGGAATCTAATGAAATTTGTCATATTCTTTTAGCTTCGGTTCCTCTGTTCTGCGAATATTCCCTACCTTATGAGCCAGAGCTTTCTTCTCATTATAGAAACTGAAAAATGCCAAATGCTTAACTTTCTCAGGTTCTGTTGCAGCTAAGACATACTAGAACATCTGCTCTAAGCTCTACCATTTGGGCACATCCACCCCAGATTTTAAATCAGGACAGTGGCAAAAGGAAAGCGTTAGGAAGGCCAGTGAGCTAAAGGAGTAGTAACACCCAGCCTCCAGGGGGCAGCAAATAGCGGATTTAGCAGCAGCATCCTAGGGCCTCCACTGAAGACACTGGTGGTACAAACTTCTGCCCAAGTGGCTATGACAGCTATGTCTCCGAAAAAAACTAGTTTGAGGGGCTTTGTTTCTGGATGCATAGTCTCCGTCTCTGTTGCTCTGACCCTCCCAGGAAATCTGTGAGCTACCCAGTATCTCCCAGTAAATCCCCTTCTGTGAAAACAAGTAAGTGATGACTTCTATTGTTTACAACTTAACACCCGGAGTGATAACAGCTCTTAATACTCGTTCGGTAGTTCGGTATCATTTGAGGGTTACTTCTTTATCTCTTCCCAATCTCTTACCTTATTACTTAATATAAGGCACACTTTTATGGAAAAAGGAAGAGAAATGGTCAATATTTAGGTAAATATAACGATTCTTTTCCTCTAAGGCTCTTTAAAGTATGTCTGAATGATGAGAGGAATAATTATAACATTGTGTAATGAGGTTTTCAATGTTGGTAAATGTTAAACATCAGGCACCTAAAACATAAAATGGGGAGGACCCAGGAACCTATCCACACAGATCTACACAGATCTACATTCCATGTGAAGCGGTAAAAATTTATTTTAAGTAGATTGTTATCATTTATACATGTATATTGCAATTTCTGGAACAACCACTAAGAAATGATCCAAAGAATTTTGTCCACATTTGGGCTCTGCTTATTGGGTTTTATTTTCTTTTATGATAATTTAGCAAAAAAAAAAAAAAAAAAAAAAAAAAAAAAAAAAAAAAAAAAAAAAAGAAAAGAAAAGAAAAGAAAAAAGAAATGTAAGCACTAAGACTTTTTTGTTGTATGTGTTACAAGGGTGAACTTAATTTTATGCTCCTTATCATTCAAATATATTTGTTTCCTCAGCAGCTGGTTAAAGGAATTAAACCATCTGCTAACGGAGGGGAGGAAAAGAAAATCAGTGGAAATAGTTTTCAATAGTTTGGTGATGAATTCATCCTTATTACTACACATTTTCTTGCCTCTCTTACTAATATTTCTGATAACATACAGAAATATTCCCTGAATCATGATCCATAACAATTCCTTTAAAAATGAATCAAAACAAGTGCCAAGCTGTTGGGTGTTTTCTAATGCCTTGTGCCTACATTCTAAACTTAAGCTAATTGAATGGTAGGAGGTATGATTTGTGCCAAAGGAGAAGATTCAAAATCAAAAAAGTTGATGGCATCATGACTAGCCCAAAATAACTACATCAGGAAGCTTCCATATCAAACTACTTCCAGACTCATAAAGTCATTAGTACAAGGGAGAGGACTTTAGGATAAAACAAACACAGTCACTAGAGTTAGGCTGCATGAGCTCTACTAGGAAAACACACTCCCTTCATTTGACACTTGAAAATGATCTGATCTACAGTTTGGCAGTATAGTCCCAAAACTGTGAAAATGGACATGCCCTTTCAATTTTACTTTACTGAGCAGGTCGAAGGAAATACTCAATTTTCCTTGTATGTGCCCAGCTCTAGTTGATGGATGTAGCAGGAAACAAGCAGACTAGTGCCCTGCATAATTGGCTCCTTTTGGCATGTAACGTCAAAGACTGGATCCTAAAGAAAACTTTATAAATATTAGGCTATGAGGACAGACACCATGACAGTATATTTAATAATGAAAAAATGGGGAAAACCTCAGAGTCCCAAAACATCATCCAAGACCAATAAATAAAATAAAATAATGTGCACCCATAAAAAGAAGTATTAGGAGACTTGAAATTGCAGTACCAAAGAATATTAAATGACACAGAAAGAGGATATAAGTATCTTAACCGAAAGACATAAGCTATAAAACAGTACACCCTAATATCTCATTTTTTAAAAATTTTTTAATGTTTATTTATTTTTGACAGAGAGAGAGAGAGAGAGAGAGAGAGAGAGACAGAGCATGAGTGGGGGAGGGGCAGAGAGAGAGGGAGACACAGAATCCGAAGCGGGCTCCAGGCTCCGAGCTGTCAGCCCAGAGCCCGATGCAGGGCTCGAACTCATGAACTGTGAGATCATGACCTCAACCGAAGTCGGACGCTCAACCAACTGAGCCAGCCAGGCGCCCCTGTAACACCTCATTTTAAAAATCTATATGTATAGATAAATACCTAGGGCTACTATAACAAACTGCTACAAACTGAGTGCTTAAGACTACAGAAATTCATTCTTTCACAGTTCCAAGGGCTAGAAGTACAAAGTCAAGGTAGCAACAGGGTTGACTCCCTTGGCAAGCTCTGAGGGGAAGTCTGGTTGTTGCCTCTGTCCTAGCTTCTGGTGGGGCTGGCGGTCCCTGGTATGGAGACTCACGGTCTAACCTATGCCTCCGTCTTCACAGAGCATTCTCTCTGTGTGCCTTCTGTCACTCTTATAAGGACACCAGTCACTGAACTTAGGGCTGACCATAACCAAGGATGACCGCACCTTAACTAGTTAAGTCACCTGAGAAGGCTATTTCCAAAGAAGATCACAACGGGAGGTTCCAGTGAACATGAATTTTGGAGCAACACCCAACCCACTAGAGATAGATAGAAAGAAGACGGAAAACAATAATTGGAAGGGCACACTCTAAAATGTTAACTCTGATTATTTTGTGATTATTTTAAGTACCTAATTTTGATTTCCTCTTCCACCTTTCTAACTTCCCAATTGTTAATACAAGAAACATATTCAACAATATTGCAGGGTGGAAGGTGTATTAGTCTGGGTTCTCTAGAGGCATAGAACCAATAGGAGATCTATCTATCAATCATAACAAAAAATATGTAATATTACATATGTAATATGTAAAATATGTCTCGCATATAATATTATATATACTAAAGAATTGGCTCACACACTTATGGAGGCTTGGAAGCCCCAAGGTCTGCAGTCAGCAGCAAGACGGAGATGCCAGAGCCCAATGGTACAGTTCCAGCCCAAGTTCAAGGCCAGGAGAATGGATGGTGTACATTCCAGTCTGAGCCAGAGTCCAAAGGCAAGAGAAAATTGATACCGTAGCCTGAAGATAAGCAGAGAGAGATGATTCTCTTCTGCCTTTTGTTCTGTTTAGACCTTTCGCAGATTGGCGAGGTCCTGTCCCACTCGGCCTAGAGAGTCAAATGTTACTCTCATCCTGAAACACACTCACAGGAACACTCAGGATAACTTCTGGCCAAATACCTGGGCACCCTGTGGTCCAGTCAAGTTCACACACAGACTTCACCCGCACAGAAAGTCAGAGTCATTTTAAATGACTATTGACTCATTTGTGAGAGAAATTTTGAATTAATACCATAAAGGGAAAACAAGGGCCTTTAGTCATAAACAGAAGTCTTTTTTAAAAAGGGGCACCTGGGTGGCTCGTGGCTCAGTCAGTGAAGCGTCCAACTCTTGATTTCAGCTTAGGTCGTGATCTCATGGTTTGTGGGTTCAAGCCCCATGTGGGGCTCTGTACTGACGGCGTGGAGCCTACTTGGGATTCTCTCTCTCCCCCTCTTTCTGCCCCTCCCGTGCTCACCGTGTTCTCTCGCGTGCGCACGCAAAATAAATAAATATTTTTTTAAAAAAAGGAAGTTTTAAAAAAAACTAAAATTAGACACTCCACCGAAAAACTCATTTTGTAAACCATCCTTGATAGATTTACTAACCTATGACATAGGAAGTGCTATTATTCCATTTTACAGGTGTTCATGAAAGTCCTAGAAAGGCGAAATTAAATCCCCAAGGTCACATATCTAAACTAAAGATAATCTTGACACTGAGAACTTGCATTACACCCAAGGCCTGGATTGCTGCCTAATCAGAGCAGTGTTTGGGGAAATAAACTAAGCAGTAAAACATGAATCAGATGGGAAGAGAGAGAGAGAAATAGGCAGCAGAAAGCAATGAGCTTAAGATGGGATGGTAGGATAAAAACAGAGGAAAAAAATCTAGAGACCTAGGTGTTGTAGGCTGAATTGTGTCTCCCTCCATCCCCCCGCCCACCACCAAACCCATACTCTAAAGCCCTAAATCCCAGTACCTTAGGATGGGACAGTGTTTGAAGACAGTCTGTAGAGAGGTAATCAAGGTCGTTAGGGTGGGCTCTAATCCAATACAGCTGCTGTCCTCGTAAGACGGGGACAGTAGGACAAAGACACACACAGAGGGTTGACCACTGAGACTGAGGACACAGGGAGAAGATGGCTGTCTACACGCCAAGGAGAGACTCTCAGGAGAAACCAACCCCACTGACACCTTCATGTCAGACTTCCAGCCTCCAGAACTGGGACAAAACCAAGTTCTGTTGTTTAAGCCCCCCAGTCTGTGGCAGCCCAGCAAACTAATCCTGAGGAACGACCAGACTTGGTAATGCACCTACAGACAGGATGGTGCAGCGGAGGCAAGAAGTCGGGGTGGGTGTGGGGTCACTCTGAGACGTACACACTTCTGCCACTGCACAGGACTTGTAGAGACACATAGGAGACACGAGATATTTGCGAGCTGCCAGCTGCTCTTTTTTATGATTGCTCCTAATTTCTAATCCCTGCTGGGCCAGAAATTATTTTTATGGCTGATGTAAAATTCAATAGCTTCTAGAACATTCTTTCATGTTACGATGATAATTATTAAGTCTGGGGGTGAACGGTCTACTTTCCAGAAGTTCTGAAATGATAACGTGTCCTCCAACATTCACAAAATTCTGCAAATTGCTGGGTTTTTTAAGAAAAAAGTCTTAACTCTAAAAACAGTAAGCGTTCAGGAAATACTCTGGTAACCATATACACGTGACCAAGATTTAATAGTAGTTCATATATTTTTACATTTTCTTTACATTTATTTTTATGTTTCTCTTACAAAGAAAGAATGGATAGAGGCGCCAGCGTGTCCCAGTCGCTTAAGCGTCCGCCTTCGGCTCAGGTCATGATCTCATGGTTCATGGGTTCGAGCCCCCACATCAGGCTCTGTGCTGACAGCTCAGAGCCTGGATGGAGCCTGCTTCGGATTCTGTATCTCCCTCTCTGTCTGCCCATTCCCTGCTTATACTCTGTCTCTCTCTCTCTCAAACATAAATAAATAAATATTTCTATAAAAAGAAATAAAGAATAGATTTGTCTTGTCTTCTTTCTTATTTCTTTTCCCTCTTTCCTTCCCCAGGGATAATTACTGTGCATATTTTTAGACTCTGATACACACACACACACACACACACACACACACACACATACACTCATTTATATAATTTATATGTATTTTTATATATGTATATATAAACACATACACCTTTATATACTTTATGTGTGTGTGTGTGTGTGTGTGTGTGTGTGTGTGTGTGTGTATCCATATCTTTAGGAACATATAACATGGTTTCCTGTACTTTAAAAATACAGATAAATGGAAAAGTAGATGAATGGTAAACTTTCTTCTTACTCAATGTTATGCTGTTGAGATTTATCCTTGTTGTAAATGCAGAACTGACATACATCTGCTGAGGCACAATCCACTACATGAACCGACTGTGGTTTACTCAACAGTTCCTGTTGACAGAAAATGAAGATGTTTCCCCAAAAAGGCGGCAGTGACATCTCTGCATCCGCCCCCTTGTGCACGAGCAACTTTCTCCTTTTAACTCTCCTCCACTCTGTTCACAAATTTCCCCTTTGGCCTTTCCTGCGAGGACCTTAGCCTCGCCCTTTGGCAGCGTCAACTCTGTGATGAATTTGCTGATAGGAGTAAAATAGAGACAACTGTCTTTGTAACTCCAGCTCGGATTTGAATCCAAATCTCCAGATGTTGGGTGGCATGCATCATTTAGTAGAAAATCATATTAAAATGGCACTGAGTCCTTGGGTAAATGGGTTGATAATATGAGAAGGCAGTTAAACATTCCGTTAATCATTACAGTGCTTGAGGGAGAAAATATTAAACTTTTCTTCCTTACCTATTCTCAAAATGAGTCACAGATCCTGACTCCATTAGCGAAGGAAAACTGACTCTAAGGAAAGAATCTGAGCCGCAAAATATAGAAAGATTTCCTATCAAATTCACCAAAGTTGCAATCATCTTTTGTTAAAGAAGGTGCTTCATGGGGATAAGACTTACCGTCTTTAAATTATTGTGTGTTCTAACAATTCAAGTTTTAAAAAAATCTTCGTGTTAAAATTCAAGGCTTTCACTTTGAAAGAAGACAACACCACAGAAGCTATTTCCTTCCCACCTCAAGCGAAGTGGGACCAGGACAATTCCGTGGCTAATTTAATCAGGCTCATTCAAGCATAGGTTGAGAATTTATTATAATGATAGATGTTTATTATTTTATTGAGTGCTTATGATATGATGGATACAATGATGTTCACTTTACATACACTAACTTTTTTTTTTTTTAATTTTTTTTTCAACGTTTATTTATTTTTGGGACAGAGAGAGACAGAGCATGAACGGGGGAGGGGCAGAGAGAGAGGGAGACACAGAATCGGAAACAGGCTCCAGGCTCTGAGCCATCAGCCCAGAGCCTGACGCGGGGCTCGAACTCACGGACCGCGAGATCGTGACCTGGCTGAAGTCGGACGCTTAACCGACTGCGCCACTCAGGCGCCCCTACATACACTAACTTTTTGAATATTCAAAGCCATCTAACAAGATAGAACTATTATCCCCATTGTACAGATGAGGACATTGAAGGACAGAGAAGTCCAGCAACTCACCAAAGTTCACACAGCAGAACTGAAATGGAATCCAGGTCTGCCTGAATCAGGACCCTACATACACTCTTACCTCTTCCTTGTGGCTATCCTCTATGTTTTAGAGATACGAAGATGATCCAGACGCAGACCCTATCTTTAATAAGCTCATGATCCAGTGGCATGAAAGATGACTTCGTGAGAACAGAGGCCTATTCTGTTTTCCCCCACTGTCCTCCACACTTGGAGGTACATGGACTATAATAGGTGCTCATGAATGAATGAATGATGAATCAATCAGTCAGCCAATGAACACAGGCATCGCGGAGGCTTCACTAAAGGAGTGAAACGTAAGTCAATGATTGCAAAAATGATCATGTGTCTGCAAAAAGCCTTCCTGGCAGGGGAAATGGCTGCTAGAAGGCACAGTGTAATAGGGAGCAAGGAGACAGAAGTCACATTGACGGGAGCAAACTAAAAGACAATTGAGCTATAAGGCTGGAAAAGGAATTGGGTTCAGACTGAGAAGGATCTCTTGGACCCTGCTAAAAAATATGAAAATATAGAAGGCATTTTTAACCTATGGTGGCAAAAACTTTATCTATAGTGCAGACATAGGGGAACACCTGTTTTTCCTGCCAGCCCAGCACTATTTCCTCTTCTGATTTTGACACCCTGATTTTTCTTGACAAACGAGCTTTTCTCACACTAAGTGACTCAAGCAGTATTGGTGCACCACTGCCCAGCTCACAGGTAGACCACGGACCCAGGCCTGGTCCATCAGCACATTCCATTCTCCTCACCTTGAGGATCCATTAAGGGATTAGTGCACGACCCAATCAAGCATCTCAGAGGGAATATCGCAACCTCTGTGTGAGCTATTAAGAAAGGAAAGTTCTCTTTTTTCTCCTCCCACTGGAATTACTAAGCTCAGACAATATAAACATGGAGCAGTTACTTAAGGAGAACTTTCCTGAAAATAAAGCCAAAGCAGATGGAGAAAGAGATGTAGTTCTAATCACATCCTCTGAGCCCTGGATCCAGCCATACCTAAAGCTAGAGCTACCCCACTGACTATCCAAATATATGATTCAATAAATTCTCTTTTGAAATATTTGGAGTCAATATCGCATAGCAGTTCAAAGTCTAGCCTCTGGAGTCAGACAAACTGATTTCAAGTCCTCTCACCCTGCCATTACTAGCTGGAATGACATGACATTTATACAGCGTCAGAGGAGTGCCCGCCCTATAACTAACCTTCTCTGCATGTAAGCCATTATATGAAGCTAGTTTTACTAGCTGTCTTGCAACTTACAAGTGAAAGATCCTGTAGTGGCCAGTTTTACGTGTCAATGTGGCCATGCTATAGTTCCCAGTTATCCAGCAAAACTGGAGAGCTTCCAGCGAAACTCTGAGAGTTGCTATAATGGTATTTTGGAGATGTCCTTAGCACTTCCAATTAGTTGACTTCAGGTAAAAACCATTATCTTTGATAATCTGGGTGGACCTCATCCAATCAGCTGAATGGTCTAAGAGCAAAACTGAGGTTTCCCAGCAAAAGAAGAAATTCTGCCTCAAGATTCAAGACATCAGTTGGAGAATTTCCAGACTGCTGGACTACTATGCAAATTTCAGACTTGCTGGCCCTCATAATCATGTAAGTCACTTGTTTAAAATAAGTATCCGTCCGTCCGTCCATCCATCCATCCATCCATCCATCATCTCTCTGTAATCTCCTCCCAACGGTTTTGTTTCTCTGGGAAACCCTGACTGATACAGATCCTTACTAATACTATTTTCTAAAAGATAGAAAAGAAACACAAATTAATTTTGAGCCCAAATGGCCTACACTGATAAGCTAGGGTGTTCCAAATAAAGACTGTTAGCAAACTATCTTGATTAAGCCTACCTCTTTTCTGCCCCTAGATTTAGCAAGAAATGATTCAGAAGGTAAGAAGCATGGAAAGCAAACACGATCTGAAATAAAATTATTGTTAGGGTTTAAGCTGACATACTGTATGTTAGCAGGAGTTAGAAGGCACATTGTGTTTTTCTGGGCCCTTGATGATTTTCTTAGTTCCGGAAAACTGTTCATGTTTTTTAAACACTGTAAAGTATCTCCCTTCTCCCTTCAGCACATGGGGAATGTCATCACATAAATGATCTAACTACATATAACTACACCAGAGAGATTGGGATTTATATTCATGGGGAACACACAGACACATAATTCACGAACGATGCTGACATAAGTGAGTAATCAAAAGGCCTCAGTGGACTATAGATCAATTCTAAATCTTCGATATATTTAGTACATCGTTGAGTTATACAGCTCTTCATCTTGAAAATTGTCATTGAGTAGATTGCACTCTGGGCTTGTAACTGCTGAAGTATGGGGGCTCCTTTTTATGCACACGCATGTGGCTTGTGTTTCGGCGTATTCAAATGCCATGCTTTACCAATAATTCTGTACTGAACTCACTACTTGAGGCCTAGTGTTGATTTATTGGGCATTCCAGATTCCAGAAGGAAACGTCCCAATTCCAGAAGGATTTGACTGAACAGACACATTATTTTGCTGCCAGCATAAGTGGACATAAGTCTTTTCCTTCTTGCGTGGAAGCTTATTAAGCTAGTTACTGCCCCCATAGCTTCAATGTTGCCAAGTGTTTTGAGAGAAAATAAGCAGGTACGTAATTTATGTTGATTATCACTGAGAAGACAGGGCCTTCCATCTCACCGCTATGTGTAGGGCCATTGAAGGAGCTGAGGACAACAGCCACATCTAGGCAAACCTCTTTATTCATAAATTGTTAAATCCACCCAAACTTAAATCGCGACTTTGAAGGACGATCACTCATTCGCTCCCTGCTCATTCCACCACCCTTGCAGACTTTGTTCTCTGCCCCTGAGGCCCTAATAAGATACCTATAATAATAATTTAATGTAGATTCTCAATGGTTTTCTTAATTAAAAATCAATCAGTGAAAAATATTATAAATCTCAGCAAGCATACACAGGAGGAGACGACTGCTACTTGTGTCTAATTATCTAACCATCAGGCAATAAATGAGAATTGCTTTCTGATTATTCAACAAAATTAGTAAGAGGTGTCTTTTTGTTATTGGAGGAGGTAACTAGTTAGACATTTCCAAATTAGATTTTGAACATAAGATCGGCATTTTAATATGTACGCTAATTGATGTCAGACATTTCACAGGCGTATACCATTATTTCCTGCAATAATGTCCAAGTAAGACTTTGCACTAAGGGCATGTGGTTCGAGCTAAGTGGGTTGGACAGCTTGAGTCTGAAATCACCTTTTGGAGCATCTGGATGGTACATGTCACATCTTACACGTCTGAAAAGAGGCACATCACCATAGGAGTAAGTCACTGTCCCATGGTTATACTAGAAGACCCTGACCTTCTAGCAATAATGGATTGGCCCAGGAATGGCCCCCTCACCAAAGCTGTGCTAATCAGAATCTCCTCCCTAAGGATCTAGAGTGGGACGTTGGAATGTTGCTCAATTTCAGGGCAAGAGCTGGAGTAAAAGCAGAGAAGACTGGAAAGAGAGGAAAGAAAATGAGGCAGAAATGCACAGGTATCAGATGCTTCAGAAGGAGAGCCACAAAAATCAGAACCAGCATCCTCCCTGCTTCTTGATGGTTTTTCTTATTCTTATTCTTCAAGAGACACGGTTCTCTTTGCCTTTCCCTTGAAGTCTGAGACAGCTGGGTATACTTAAAACAAATTAATTTTCCCCCCAAGTTATTTGGAAAAGATTTCTGTTACTTTCAAACAAACAAGACCAAATCAAAAACAGAGAAGGAGAAGGAAGACTTTTGTGCCGATCAGAAAGAAGCCACTGGATATGTAGAGAAAAAAAAAAAATCACACTTTTATTTAAAGCCATCAAGCCATGTGGATACCAAGAAATCTAGAAGTAAAAATCCAGAGGGGTAAGCTCCTCCTAGGTAAGCAAAGGTCAGATGTTTTCATACCAGGGGCCAGCTGTTGACGTTAAGAGCAGGGCAGGTAGAAGAACAGTCATGCTGGAAATGGGCTAGTGTTGCTTGAACAAATAGAAAACAGCCAAACTTTTGAAGAACGTGTGGGCCAACAATTAAATTTGAATCTGGAGAAGCCACAAATGCAAAGATGATTCTCTCACCCAAGTAATGCTCTTGGAAACTTTGATGAATCAACACAGGCAAAGGGTAGAGCTGTACTCAAAAAGAAATCTCATGTTCTTGCACTGGAACCTCTTGCCATCTTGAAATCTGAGTATTTCTAGGGTCATGAGCTTGCCGTGTGGTGGTCTCCTGGTCTCATGCTCCCACAACCTTGCTGTCTAGCCAACTGGTGGCCCTATTGTCCTACTGTCCACAGTCTCCTGGTCTCCCTGTCTGGCCATCTGTCAGTGTTTCTGACTCCTGATCTTGTCATCAGAATGTCTAGTATTTTCAAGATCCACCAGATCTGAGATCTAGAATTCTTGTAGGGTTTGGTCTGTGCTCTACTTAAAGAAGGGGTCTAAACTCGGCTTCGAAGTATTTGAACCCTGAGGTAAACTGAGTCTTACTGAACTTCTGATAAGATCAAAGATATCAGGGTGCCTGGGTGGCTCAGTCAGTTAGGCTGAGGTCATGATCTCCCAGTTCACGAGTTCAAGCCTTGGCTAGGGCACCATGCTGACATGCACAACCTGCTTGGGACTCGCTCTCTCCCTCTCTCTCTTCCTCTCCTCTGTTCATGCGTGCTCTCTCTCTCAAAATAAATAAATAAACTCAAAAAAAAAAAAAGACCAAAGATATCACCACTCTGGCTACCCAACAAGTTGAGTGCAAGGTCAAGAGCAAAGGAGCCATCTCACACCCATTAGGACGGCCACTATGAAACCAGACAATGACAACGGGCAGAAAATAGAAATAGCAAACACTGGCAAGGATGTGGAGCAGTTAAAATCCTTGTGCACTGGGGGTGGGAATGTAAAATGGTGTAGCCGCTGTGCAGAAGTAGGATTTTCCCTCAAGAAAACTAAAAAGAGAATTGCCCCAGAATGGCTATCCTCAAAAAGACAAGAAATAACAAGTGTTGCCAAGGATGTGGAGAAAGGAGAACCCTTGGGCGCTGTTAATGGGAATGTAAATCGGTACAGCCACTATGGCAAACACTACAGAGTTTCCACAAGGCATCAGAAATAGAACTGCCTTATGATCCAGCAATTCTCCTTCTAGGTATTATCTAAAGAAAACAAAAAGTGCTAACTCAAACAACCAAACAACAAAAAAACCAAAAAACCACACACGCATCCAATGTTCACTGCAGCCTTATTTAGAATAGCCATGATCTGGAAGCAACCTAAGGGCCCACTGACAGATGAATGGGTCAAGAAAATGTATATGTATATACGGAGGAATATGATTCAACCATAGAAAAGGAGGAAATGTCATTTGTGACAACATGGATGGACCTGCGGGGCATCAGAGAAAAACAAATACTGAATGATCTCACTTTTATCTGGAATCTGAAAACAAAACAGAACAAAACACAAAAACCCAAGTTCACAGATACAGAGAACAGGTTGGTGGTTGCCAGAGGCAGCAAGGGGGCGGCGGGTAGGCATGATGTGTAAAACAGGTTAAAAAGGATAAATTTCCAGGGGCAGCGGGGTGGCTCAGTTGGTTGAGCGTCCGACTTCAGCTCAGGTCATGATCTCTCAGTTCCTGGGTTCAGGGCCCACGTCGGGCTCTGTGCTGCCAGCTCAGAGCCTGGAGCTGCTTCAGATTCTGTCTCTCTCTCTCTCTCTCTCTCTGCCCCTCTCCAACTCACATGCACACTCTCTCTCTCTAAAATAAGTAAACATTAAAAGAAATTTTTTTTTGTTAAGTAGAAACTTCCAGCTGTAAAATAAGTCATCCCAGGGATGACATGGTGACTATAGTTAAAAACACTGTACTGTATATTTGAAAGCTGCTGAGACCGTAGATCTTGAAAGTTCTTATCACAAGAAAAAACAGCCTTGCAACTACGTGTGGTGATGGATATTAGCTGGACTTACTGTGCTCATTTTGCAATATATACTAATAGCAAATCGTCATGTTGTGCAACAGAAACTAATAAGATGTTACGTGTCAATTATGTCTCAATTTAAAAAATCGAATTACCAGATGATCCACAATTCCCTTCTGGATGAATATCCTAAGGAAGCCAAAGCAGGACTTGAGATATCTGTGCACCTGCTTTCATAGAAGCATCATTCACAACAGCCTGAAGGTGGAAGGAACCCAAGTGGCCACTGACAGACGAACGGATAAACAAAATTCTCTTTACATGCAGTGGAAAAGTATTCAGTCTTAGAAAGGGAGGAAATTGTGACACGTGCTCCAATACAGACAAACCCTGAGGACACTGTGCTACATGAATAAAGCACTCACGACAAGATAGATACTATAGGCTCCACTCTGTGCGGTCCCTAGAGTCGTCAGAATCACAGAGGCAGAGAGTAGAGTGTTGGCTTCCAGGGGTTGGGGGGAGCAGGGAGAGGGGCATTCGTGTCTCGTGGGTATGAAGTTTCAGTTCTGCAAGATGAAACGAGTTCTGGAGATTTGCACAACAATGTGAATGTCCCTAATACTACGGAACCGAATACTGAAGATGTTACGATGGTGAATGTTCTATTTTACCACGTTAAAAAAAAAAAAAAAAAAAAAGGCCAAGGTTACTTCCATTCCAAGTACTTTTGCTGCTAGATGATTAAAGTCACAAACATTCCCCAACCCCTGATTTGACCCCGCTGGTGACCACCTTACATTAGCTGGCTAAGAAAGGAAGGAGCATTTCAGCCTCCACTGTTCTTCTAGGTCCGATATCATAACCACAATTTTCTTTTATTTCTTTTTATGTTTTTAGGTTTATTTTTACTTACTTTGAGAGAGAGATAGAGAGGGAGCAGGGGAGGGGCAGAGAGAGAGAATCTCAAGTGGGCTCCACGCTGTCAGCGCAGAGCCCCCCGGGGGGAGGGCTTGAACTCACTAACCGTGGGATCACGACCTGAGCAGAAATCAAGAGTTGGACGCTTAACCCACTGAGCCACCCAAGCGCCCCCTAAACACAATTTTATTTTTTTAATGTATTTATTGTTTAATTTATATCCAAGTTAGTTAGCATATGGTGCAACAATGATTTCAGGAGTAGACTCCTTAGTGCCCCTTACCCGTTTTAAAAACTACAATATGTGCAAAGAAGTAAGAAGTGACACGTAGGCGAGACAAAACTCAGTAGGAAGAGACCCACAACCCTCAGCCGGAAGCAAACATCCTACAGGTTCTGGGAACTTCCCTTCTTAGAAATGACAGGAGCCATATCTTCTGTGTCTATAAACAACCAACTCTGACCTGACAGTTGTATTTTTTTAGTTGTGTGTGTTTATTTTTTTGTCAGAATTACCCCGAATTGCAACCGCATCCGTGAGTATGAGTATAAAGACACTGCAGATAGTCTAAGGAGAGCTGCTGTCCGTTAGGAAATGAATGAACCTTTGAAAAGGAGGAACCCATTCAAACTCCGGTTGGTAAGAATACTAAATCATGGCCTTCGATTGCTTTTTGTTTCCTAACCTTCTAAAAAATATATTGGAAAATCTCTATATACCCTGACACATTAAGTTGACACCTACACTTTCTCATCGTAAGTTGAAAAGGAAGTAATTTCTGCAATATTGAATGTGCTGACTCCAAAAAAGCTACATCACTCTTTTATATTTATTTGAAGGAATATAAATATCATTCCAATTTGACACCCACCGTCATCCATTTCAAATATGGAAGAAAAAGAGCGCTCCTTCAGGAGTCAGAAATTGTAAATGTCTTACTGCCTTTTCCCTTGAAATTTGCTCTGCTGTTTTATATCCACCACAGAATCTTGCTCAAAAAGAAGATACTCTGAGGCTCCAAAACAGTCTACTGATCAACCTACTTCTCTGCAACAAAAATGTGTAAGGCCAACTAAAATGTTAATGCTTTGTTTAAATTTCTTGGGACCATAGCCCCTTGGCATTAAAATGTTTCACCCAGTTCATTTGTAATAACAATTATTATTAGCACGTGACCAGGCAAAATGGCATACATGTCTGGCAAACATTAGCAGGAAATTTATTCCACATGCATTTCTTTAATGGGATCGATGGCTGAGCACATGGTGGAGATAGTTTGCTCTGAACTTGATTAAAGGTGGCTACCCTTATACCAATTTTCCATTTATTTTCTTTGTTCCTTTTGTTTGCTTTGTTTCAGAATTCTGGCATTTTTTTCTTCAGAGCAATACACAAGAGGAAGATTCTGGATGAGGTAGGCCTTTCTTTGGTAAGAGGGTGATTTATAAAAGAGACAAGAAAGAACAAGCATGATGCTTTAATCAAGGCACTTTCTCAGTTGTAGGAAAGAGAACAAATCAAACTTGAGGTCCTTGAAAAAGATTCCCTTCAAAGTAGCCAGGCATACAGACTCTTTGTGAAGTCCCTTCTGGTGACTTTTTCTTTAAATGGCCTCATTCTTTTGCAAGACTTCTCAATACAATCTGCCCAATAAGAACCACCGGGAGAAATGAAAGTACTGTTGTCGGACCTCCACCAGTACCAAGGACTATAACTGATGGATCAGGAGTGAGGCCCAAGTTTTGGTATTATAAAAAAATCTCCCAGGGGCACCTGGGTGGCTCAGTCAGTTAAGCATCAGACTTCAGCTCAGGTCATGATCTCACATGTCCTGAGTCCCAGCCCCATGTCGGACTCTGCTCCAGCTCAGAAGCTGGAGGCTGCTTCAGATTCTGTATCTCCCTCTCTCTCTCTCTGCCCCTATCCCACTCATGCACATTCTCTCTATCTCTCTCTTCTCTCTCTCTCTTTCAAAATGAATAAACATTAAAAAAATTTTTAATCTCCCAGATGAATCTAATATGAATCCAGAGAACCACTGCATAAGGCCTTCCTTCCTCTGAAACCAAGTTAGATCCCAAAGTCTTCAGATACACCATCCAAAATGGCAGCCACTAGCCACACATGGCTATTGAACAGTAGAAATGTGGCTAATCTAACTTGAGATGGGTTGTGGACTCTAAAGGGCTTAGTGTGGAAAAAAAAAACCAATGTTAACTATCTCGTTAACATTTTTATATTCGTTAGTTTTTGAAACTGTATTACTTTGACTATATTGAGTTAATTCAAATAGATCATTAGAGTTAATTTCACTTATTTGTTTTTACTTTTTTTGATGTGTCTACTAGAAGATTTAAAATTACATAGATGGCTTGCATTACATTTCTTTTGGATAGTACTGATCCAGAGCACAGAAAAAATAACCCTAAATTATCCATGAAATCACCCATAAGAGGTGTACCTGGGGGGCTCAGTCCATTAAGCTGCCAACTCTTGATCTCAGCTCAGGTCTTGATCTCAGGGTCAGCCCACATTGGGCTCCATGGAGCCTACTTAAAAAGAAAATCACCCATAAGATACAGCATTTTCCTTATATAGGAATTCTTATGATCAAAGAACAAGAATAAATGTTACAGACATGTAGGTATTTACACCATTCTGCATTTAAGGTAACTATAAAATCCCTTGGGTAAATAAGGAAGGGAAAATTATGAAGGGTCTTCTTGTCAACCAGGTTGGCACATCTGGCTCAATATTAAGCTGAATATATATGTATATATGGGGGGGAGCATGAGCGGAGGAGAGAGACAGAGAGGGGGGCGCAGAGAGAGAGAGAGAGAGAGGGAGGGAGGGAGAAAGAAAGGGAGGGAGGGAGAGAGAATCTTAAGCAGTCTCCATGCTCAATGCAGAGCCCAACGTGGGGCTCAATCCCAAGACCCTCGGATCATGACCTGAGCCAAAATCAAGAGTAGGACTCTCAACCGACTGAGCCACCCAGGCACCCCTTAAGGTGAATATATATTAATAGTTCATAAAACTATTTTTGTAAAGACTAAATGAGCATTGTAAGGAGCTGAGGCAACACCAAGTAAGTAGGCATATAAGACGGCTCTTCTCACAGCACAGAGCCCAAGGTATGGTCTCGCGTGCCTGATCCCATTTAATGGTCCTGACAAATCTGGGAGACAAGAAGGCACTGCCCTGAAAAGGTATACACCGCAAACATTTTTCTCCACCAGCAACCCCCACACGTCGTCACCATCTTCCTTCCCCTGGGCTAATGCAGGAATATCGTTCCACCTACTGCTGGGCTGAACTCATCCCTGCTGGATTCCCTAGTACCCACTTTTCACCTGGCGTCCTCAGTGACCCCTTTAAGACCTAAATCAGATTATGTCACGTCTCCGCTCAAAGTCCTCCAGGGGCTTCTCACATCCCTCATAAAAAAGTTCAAAATCCTCATGGTGAAACAGAAAAGAGCCCTCAGGATCTCACCCTCATTTCCCTTTGCTATTTCCGCTCCCATCGCCCGTTCAATTCAAGTCATGCTGTGGTCCTTCTGTTCCTCAAACACATCAAGGACACTCCTGCCACAGGAGTTTGCACCTACTGTCCATTTGCCTTCAGTACTCTTCCCCCAGTTTTCTGCAAGGCCCCATGCCTTCCTTTCCTCAGATCCCTGCTCTCAACAGGGCAGCCTGACTGGAAATTGCACTTCCTGTGACGCTGCTAATCTTACCTCCTAGCATCACCACCATCCATTATGTAGCATGTCTGTCTTTATTTTCTGGGTCCCCCACGAAAACGTAAAGGCCGTAAGAGAGGAGACCTTGTCTCACTCAGACATCTCTGCTTCCTCTGCTTCTGGAACAGGAGGCCCGGGGCACCAGTAAATATTTGTGGGATGCCTGTAAGTGAATGGACATCACATATGAGAACACCGACTTGGAAAACTTTAAATGATTTGTCCAAGATTGTTCAATTTGAAACAAAGTCTTATGACTCTAGGTTTAATTAATCTAATATAAGGTAAACTAGAGAATTTACTACAGCAGCAAATAGAAAGATTAATGGTCCACGAATAACTGTATCTTTGGATTATACCCACACCTAGCAGTTCCATGTACAGAATACACAAATTCCCTGCAGATAATTCAACAAACCTCATGTTAAATGCTTCAGAAAATATATTTCCGAATGTTAAATGCAGGGAAAGTTTTAGACAGTCCAGTAACAAACAACAATGTTGAGAATTAGACTGTAGCAGTCATCTGCCATCTCCCTAGAAAATTGAATGGCTTCTTGGAGGCTCACCAATTGAAAATGCAGAAAAGTACTCATTTGCCAAAGCATTCCAGAGAAAACTAGAGTGATTGTTTCTGTTTTATTCTCTCTGTCAGAATTAGATACTTGTTTTTTTCTGAGCCAGCACACTGATTATTTATAACCAGTAATTGCTTCTATTACATCTAGCATTGGTGCATTTCAAGGTCAATTAAAAGCTTATCTGATGGTAACCAGTTTACTCATAACACTTAGATACCATATTTCCTCTAGGATTGATTGATTGATTGATTGATTGATTACCAATGTCATCATCCTCCTAAGAATTGGCCTATGCCTTATAACTAATTTTGCAAGAAACTTGTGATAGCCAGCCTCCAAGATGGTCCTCAGTGATGCCTGCCTTCTAATTATGTCACACCCTCTCACACTGAATAGGGGGCTGACCAGGATACTGTAGAAAAGACAGAGTGGGATTTCCAAAGCTAGGCCATAAGAAACACTGTGTATACCATTTTACTTTCTTGGACCACTGGCTCTGGGGAAAGCCAGCTATACCACAAGAATACTTAAGCGGCCTGTGGAGAGATCTTTGTGTTGAGGAACACAGGCTGCCTGTCAACAACCAGCCACACGGGAGTACGCCATCTTGGAAGTGTATCCTCTGGCCTAGCTGAAGCCTTCAGAGGATGCAGCCCCAGCTGAATCTTAAGTGCAATCTCGAGAGACACCAGAAGCATCCAGTTGAGGTGCTCCTGCATTCCAGACTCAAGAAACCATGTGAGATAAGAAATGTTTGTTGTTGTTTGAAGGCACTGTTTTTGCAGTAGTCTGTTAGGTAGCCAAAGATAACTGATACACTGTAAGCATCTCAGAAGAGAGGCACACGCCCTCACTCCCTATTTGACAGGAGCCAAATTCTTACTACTAACTCTACAGTAGCTATAATCCCTACAATCCTTAAGAATGTTGTTTTCCAGGCATTTCAAGACAGTCAAACCAAAAACTATAGACTCAACTGATACTGTAAAGTTAGACTTGGATTGGCTGTTATGTTGCTTCTCAAGCACAGTTTGAGCAAAATAAATAATTCTCTAGGCTGATTTAATAATCTATAAAAACCTGGGAGTGAGAAGTCAATATTTCACTAAGCCTAAGTATTAACCCACAGCCCACTTTTCGTTTACACACACGAATTAGCTCTCTCTTTCCTAGATAATTTTGACCTTCCTGGCAAGTTCTATTACTGGATCTTGAAAGGAATGATTTGCTTTGGTGTGATTTCTTTTTTAAGTCTTCAAGTTGCAAGACATTAAAATTATACTCCATTGGAAGAACAAGGATGGTTAATACCTGATTACATTTTTCCTTTGTGAGCTGTGAACAAAGGATAAATGCTAATTTGTCATAGTAGATCCATACTGAGTGGATGTATACATTTTCTCTTGGAGGAAAAAAATGTCCTACAGAACTAGAAACTAATTGAGTGAATATGTTCTCATTGTCAAAACTTTTTAAACCGAAGAATAACTGACATACAATGTTGTATTAGTTTCAGGTGTATAACACAGTGACTCAGTATTTATATGATTACGGAATGGTGACCACAATAAGCCTAGTTACCATGTGTCACCACACAAGTTTACTACAATATTGTTGACTATATTCTCTATGCTATATATTACCTCCCCATGTCTTATTTATTTTATAACTAAATATTATACCTCTTAACCCCCTTCACCTGTTTCATCCATGCCCTCCCCCCTTCCCTCTGGCAACCACCAGTTTGTTAATTGTATCTATCATTCTGTTTCTGTTTTGTTTTCTTTGTTCATTTCTTTTGTTCTTTTAGATTCCACATGTAAACAAAATCATGCGGTATTTGGCTTTCTTTATCTGGTTTATTTCACATTGCGTGGTCCATCCATGTTGCCCCAAGTGGCACGATTTCATTCTTCTTTATGGCTGAAGAATTATATATCCATTTACTTATATATATAAAATCATATATATATATGTATATATATTACGTGTATATATATATTTATATATGATACATATATACCTATATCACATCGTTGTCCATCTAAATGGACAAATGGAGGTTTAGGTTGCTTCCATATCTTGGCTGTTGTAAATGATGCTGCCACGAACATAGGAGTACATATGTCTTTTTTTTTTAATTTATTTATTTATTTTGAGAGGGGAGGTGCAGAGAGAGAAAGAGAGAGAGAATCCCAAGTAGACTCCATACTGTCAGTGCAGATCCCAACCTGGGGCTCAAATTCAGTAAGCATGAGATCATAACTTGAGCTAAAATCAAGAGTTGGATGCTGGGGCACCTGGGTACCTAACTTCAGCTCAGGTCATGATCTCATGGCTCATGAGTTCGAACCTCCCGTAGGGCTCTGTGCTGACAGCTCAGAGTCTGGAGCCTGCTTCGGATTCTGTGTCTCTCTTTCTGTCCCTCCTCCACTCACACTCTCTGTCTCTCTAAATAAATAAATAAATAAATAAACATTAAAAAAAATAATAAAGAGTTGGACGCTTAACCTAATGAGCCACCCAGGTGCCCACATATGTCTTTCTGAATTAGTGGTTTTGTTTTTTTTTCCTTCAAGTCAATGCCAGGAAGTGGAGTTGCTGGATCATAAGTTAACTATTTCTAATTTTCTGAGGAACCATACTGTTTTCCAAAGTGGCTGCACCAATTTACATTCTGCCCAACAGCACACGAGGGTTCCCTTGTCTCCACATCCTCACCAGCACTTGTTGTTTCCTGTCTTGTTGATACTTGCCATTCCGACTGGCATTCGGTAAGATCTCACGGTGGTGACAAAACACGTATGTCTGTCTAAACAGGTGCCAAGAAAAAGAATCAACGGATGCAATTTATTCTTAGCCATCCTCATAAGGAAATCTAGTAAAACTTGTGTTTAAAGTTGACTTTCTGTAAGTTAAAATGAGTTTTTGCATCCCATCAGACCAACCACCATTATGGAGTTAAAAGTGTCCACAAACAGGAGAGAGAATACAATTCAGATATTTCAATTCTCAAAGTTCACTTTTACTTGAAATACCTTTTTAAAAACATTATATTTGATTTCAGCTTACAGAGCCAAGATCTACTTTAATCCAACATATTTCTGCTCTCGAATTCCCTCTGCTCTTCTTCCTTTTCAAATCCCTTGTTTAGGATTGGATTGAAAATATTATTCCCAAATATTAAATTGCAAAACTTTGTCTCATATCCTCTTTAAGTTTTTCAACAAAGTGTAGCCCCTCTTCAAAACCTTTTAATAAGTATTATTGTCCAAACCAACTTATCCTAATACTCATAAAAGCTGTAATTCTGAAAAAAACTTCATTTGTTCACAGCAGTGTCCCTACCCTCAGAACAATGCCTGGCCCATTAGGCAAGGAAGGGGGGAAAAAAAGGCATCCAGATTGGATAAGAAGAAATAAAACTGTCCCTATTTGCAGACGATATGATTTTATATATAGAATAGCCTTAAAACTCCACCAAAAAAAAAAAAACTGTAGAACTAATTAAGAAATTCAGTTAAGTCGCAAGATATAAAATCACTATACAGAAATCAGTTGTGTTTCTATACACTAACAACAAAATATCTGAAAAAGATAGAAAATAATTCCACTTACAGTGGCCTTAAAACCAATAAAATACTTAGGAAAAAAATTAATCAAGGAGGTAAAAGATCTTATGCTGAAATCTGTAAGAGTCTGATTAAAGAAACAGAAGAAAACACAAATAAATGGAAAGATATCTTGTGTTCACGGATAGGAAGAATTAAAAGCTTCATGCTACCCAGAGTTGTCTGTAGATTTAATGCAATTCTTACCAATATTCCAATGGCATTTTTCACAGAAATAGAAAAAACAATCCTGAAATTCCTATGAAACCACAAAAGAGTCTGAATAGCCAAAGCAATCCATAGAGAGAAGAACAAAACTGGAGGCATCACAATTCTTGATTTCAAACTATATTACAAAGCTACAGTAATCAATACAGTATGGTGCTGGCAAAAAAAGAGACACAGAGGCCAACGGAACAGAATCAAGAGCTCAGAAATAAACCCATGCACGTACAGTTGACTGATATTTGACAAGAAACCCAAGAATACTCAATGGGACAAGGTTCCTCTCTCCAATAAATAGTGTTAGGAAAACTGTACAATTACAGGCAGAAGAATGAAACTGGAACCCTATCCTAACCATTCACAAAAATTAACACAAAATGAATTAAAGACTTAAACCTAAGACCTGAAACTGTAAAATTCTTAGAAGAAAACACAGGAAAAAAGCTCTTTGACATTGGTCTCAGCCACAGTTTTTTGGATCTGACACCAAAACCATAAGCAACAAAAGCAAAAATAAACAAATTCAGCTTCAAATTAAGAAGCATCTGCACAGAAATAGAAACAATTAACAAAATGAAAAGGCAACCTATGAAATGAGAAAAAAAATATTTTCAAGCCATCTATGGTATAAGAGGTTAATATCCAAAATATATATAAGAAACTCATACTACTGAATAGCTAGCTAAATAAATAGGATAGATAAGTACATAAATAGGTAGGTACAAAGATAGATAGATAGGTAGGTAGATAGATAGATAGATAGATAGATAGATAGATAGATAGATAGATAGATAGACAGATCGATCGACTGAAAACAGAGGACCTGAATAGAAATTCTTCCAAAATATACATACAAATGGGCAACAAGTATATGAAAAGATGCTCAACATCACTCATCATCAGGAAAATGCAAATCCAAACCACAATGAGATATCACCTCACACCTGTTAAAATGGCAACTACCAAAAAGACAAGAGATAACAAGGGCTGGTGAGGGTGTGCAGAAAAGGAAACCCCGGTGTACTGCTGGAGGGAATACAAATATGTGCAGCCACTATGGGAAACAGGATACATTTGGGAACACATTCAAAAAAAAATTCAATCAGGATCTCAAAGAGGTATCTGCACCCCCATGTTCACTGCTGTATTAGTCACAATGGACAACAGATAGAAACAACCTGAGTGTCCTTTGACAGATAAATGGATAAGGAAGATGTGGTATATATGTCTATATAAATACAATGGAATACTATTTAGCCTTGAGAAACAAGGAAATCTTTCCTGGAAATCCAACGTGGGTGGACTCTGGGGGCATTATGCTAAGTGAGACAAACAAAACAGAGACTGTATGATGCCACTTGTATGCGGAATCTTAAAAGGCCAAAGTCATAGAAACAGAGTAGAATGGTGGTTGCCAGGGGCTTGGAGGGTGGGGAAGGTGGGCAGATGCCGATCAAAGTGTACAAACTTTCAGTTATAAGCTGAATGAGTTCTGGGGATATAACGTACAGCACGATGACTGCAGTTAACAATACTCATTTATTTCAAATTCCCTGAAGAGTGGATTTACACACACACACACACACACACACACACACACACACACACACGACGGAAGTGTTAACTAACTCTACTGTGGTGAATATTTAACAATATATATACATGTGTCAACATACAACTTAAATTTACACAATGTTATATGTCAATTATATCTCAGTAAAGCTGGGAAAACAAATGCTCTACTTTGGGAGGTTTCTGACATATTCAAGAAAAAGAAAAGCAAAGTTGGGGGGGTGACAGTATGAAGAGGGAAAATACTGGCGATAAAATCAGGGAGACAGGAAGGATGCACATCATAAGTGTTTCATGGCCATGCTGAGGAGCTAGGATTTATGCTGAATAGGAGAGCCAGCCAACATTCCCCACAAAAGATGTGTGACAGGCTGAGGCACTGTCAAGAAAAGCGAAAGAATGGGGCGCCTGGATGGCGCAGTCGGTTAAGCGTCCGACTTCAACCAGGTCACGATCTCACGGTCCGTGAGTTCGAGCCCCACGTCGGGCTCTGGGCTGATGGCTCAGAGCCTGGAGCCTGTTTCCGATTCTGTGTCTCCCTCTCTCTCTGCCCCTCGCCCGTTCATGCTCTGTCTCTCTCTGTCCCAAAAATAAATAAACGTTGAAAAAAAAATTAAAAAAAAATAAATAAAAAAAAAAAAAAAAAGAAAAGCGAAAGATTTTTAAGTAGGAACAAAAACAGATTAGTGGGTGCCCTATCTATGTCACACATGTGGGTTATCTCCACCTTTTATCATCTTTGAGCTAAAAATTGAAAGTAACTTAAATGATTCTAGTCCATAGAAACGTCAGTTGTGTCTGGTGTCAGGTAGTCAACAATCGTTCTATGGATACTGACCAGTTTTGCATCCATCAAGCAAATTCATTTCAGCATTTCTGAAGGACCGTGTATTTGCCTCTTCTTTGGATCCTCCACTGAATGACTTGTAACTCATTGCCATTAATAAATAAGTGAAATAAAATCTTTGAAACATCTTAATCTTGTATTTAGATCAGAGTGAAGACGTTGCCTTCTCAAAACATGACCCTTGGGGCACCTGGGTGGCTGAGTCGGTTAAGCATCCAACTCTTGGTTTCAGCTCAGGTCGTGATCTCACGGTTTGTGAGTTCGAGCCCTGCATGGCGCAGCACGCTGACAGCACAGAGCCTGCTTGGGATTCTCTCTCTCCCTCTCTCTCTGCCCCTCCCTGTTCACGCTCTCTTTCTCCTTCTCTCTCTCAAAACAAAACAAAACAAAACA
This sequence comes from Herpailurus yagouaroundi, assembly GCF_014898765.1. NCBI lineage: Eukaryota > Metazoa > Chordata > Mammalia > Carnivora > Felidae > Herpailurus > Herpailurus yagouaroundi. Next base: position 4,782,761 of record NW_024412463.1, on the reverse strand, counting down.
AAACAAAACATGATCCTTAACAGCATGAACATGCTTCACCGCAGGATCACAGGCTACCGAACTAATATTCAACCTGTCATCCAATTCCAACTTCCACTTGTCGGAGTCAATTAAACCAACCCCACACAGCTAGTCCTCTAACGGAGCACACCCACAACCCCTGAAAGCGTTCTGTAAACCGATCTTGGTTAAGGTATCAACTACAGAACAAAGCTGCACCAACCCACAACATTCCCTTGTACAGAAGATGCTTTCTGCCTACATACCACTGCTTAATAGTTTCTCCCTATCAACCCCTGAGATCACACACCACCTGGTCTCCCGTTCTTCTCTCTCCTGAGGGACTTAGCAGAGTACACGAGAAACATAACTAGAACAAATACGTGCAAACTACCAGAAGGCAGGCTCTATCGAAGAGGGTCATGCAGAAGGCTGTTCACAAACACTCAGGCTTTCTTTCTCAGTTTTCAGAGAAAAAAAAAGAAGTGATGAATTAAAAGATGCTTGGTACATTTGGATACCCAGATTCCATCTCTCAGTTCTGCTCTCACTTGACCTTGTGTCTCTTTGCTCAGTGGCCTTTTCCTGAACAGCATCTGCAAAATGTAAATCATCCTGCTGAGAGGGGATTATTTTCCAGTTTTCCCTTTGTAGAGATGACTTCAGAAGCACCTAGACAGGCTGCAGATGTTGGTTTTCGCCCCCAGGGACATTAAGATTCCCATGACAACTTTTTAGCATGTTTTACAACCGCAGTGCCTTTGCTAGAATTTCTGAAGATAGGTATCTATATAGAATAGGTATACTCAAGGTTCTAAAGAAATGTGGATCACAGTCTATTTTAAACCTATTTATTAAAAATGTGATAAGAATCGTGACAGTCAGCAAAAATGCGATCGAATCACAGTCGGTCCATCTGCTTGTCCAATGTTTTTCAAGACCTCCTGAATCAAGTCAGCATAGGCTGGGGCTGAGTGACCTCGGCACCTTCGATTATTTCCTTTCTTGTGCTCTGTGCCCACCCTAAGTGGTAATACTGAGTTGGATGTAGAATATCATATTCTCTTTTTTTTATGAGAACACGGGTGTGTGCATGAAATTTTCTGTATTCTCTTACTATCAAAAGAGATGTAAACATTTCTGAGCACTGGATAATTTTTATATTAAGGTGATTCGTTTCCATTTTTTCATTACCTGCTGGAAGCTCAGAGCCAGATCTGTACCTCAGCTCCAAATCTGTTGTAAGTGTAGAGCTCAATAATAATAATTGTTGTATATAAATCAATATGTTTTAGGACTTTTTTTTTCCTGGCTTCATCTCTATCACAGACTTTGTGGTTTTACTCTCTTGTATTCTTCCTCACCCTTTACCTTACATCTTTTCTGCAGTATGGCAGGGTCTGAGGAAAAGAGGCAGGGAGGGATAATTAGAACATTAAATAAACTGACAAAACACCAGTCTTATTAAGTAATATTATTAAGTAATATTAAGTAATTATTGTATGACATAATCACGCAAAGCATGCAATGTTATTTTAAATATTAAATATTATTTAATTAAAAGGTCAGGTGGATTTTTTTTAAATGATGGCAGTACATGTGCAACACTTTTTTTCCTTAGATATTTGACTTTTCAGGCTGAATTTGATAACTTACGTGTTTAGAATGACAATGACAAATAATGTGTTGGAAAAATTTATTAAGAAGGCCTCTTGATGGCAAGAAACAGAAATCTAGCTTAATTGGGGTACCTGGGTGGCTCAGTCAGTTAAGCGTCCGACTTCAGCTCAGGTCATGATCTTGCAGTTCGTGGGTTCGAGCCCCACATAAGGCTCTGTGTTTACAGCTCAGAGCCTGAAGCCTGCTTTGGATTCTGTGTGTGTCTCTCTCTGTCCCTCTTCTACTCACGCTCTCTGTCTCTCTCTCTAAATAAATAAACATTTAAAAATAAATAAACAAACAAACATTAAAGAAAGAAAAAAGAAAACTAGCTTAAAATGGCCAAAAAAAAAAAAAAGTGGCCAAAGCAATATGACTGGAATATATGGGCTCATTGCACAAGAAATAGTCAGCTTCAGGCATGGTTGTATCCAGAAGCTTAACTATTGTCATCAAGTATCATCTATCTTAAGGCTCTGCTTTGCTTATGCTGGGTTCATTTGCAAGGTGGCTCTATCTAGAAATAGTAGGTTTGCCACCAATTCCAGGTTTATGTCTTATCCACTAGTTCAACAACCCCACTCTCAAAACACCAATTACTAGTATGAGAACACATTTGTGGAAATCATAAATTAATGTAACTCTATCCGAGAAGGCAATGGTTTGATTGTCATTAAACACTGCCTTCTGATTGTTAAACGAATATAATTTAGTAGATTAATAGGTCATAAAAAAAAAAAAAGCATCCAAAATGTACTTTCCAAACTAGAAGTCTTGATAGAGAAGAGGCTTCTTTTGGAAAGCTTATAATCTTTGCTGAAGTCCCGCATAGATTAGGTAGGACTTCTTTTTTCTTTAATTCAGTTTCACTTAACCTCCAGCATCTGGCCACCTCTATACAATCAGTGCTTTTGTTGTTCGTATACTTTCAGTTTCAAGTCACTGAGCCAAAGCCCATGATGAATGACTATTCCATGACTTCCTGACTTCAATTTTTCTGTAGATAAATGATACCAGGATTTATGGTTAATATACCTAAAACATTACAGGAAAGCACAACAACGTAAGAAGGGCCAATGAGTTCTGACAATAAAAGGTGAAATAATTTGGCGAGCTCATTGGGTCTTGGCTAGGAGGTATTTGGCTCTGAGCTGGAACTATAACTGCCAGGCTAAATCAGGGCAATCATCGTGATGCATTTATAACAGCAAGATCAGTTTCAATTCACAGAACAAAATCTGGGAATACACATTGCCCCTGACAACAATTATTTATAGTTTCCATTCTTCCTAGGTACCTATGGAAGGAAAAAAAAAAGACTTCTTTGTATGTATGTGTGTGTGTGTGTGTGTGTGTGTGTGTTGTATACACACACACACACACACACACACATTATATCTGTATCTATATTGATTCCATTTTTTTCTTGGCATTGAGGTTAAAATGGTAGGTTACAGGGAGGAAAGGAAAAGCTCTATAACCATTTATTCTCTGCATTTTGACCACATTTCCCAAAGCTGATCAGGCCTGCTTGTATTTTTTTTTTAATATTTATTTATTTAGAGAGAATGCAAAAGCAAGGAAGAGGCAAAGAAAGAGACAGAGACAGAGACAGAGACAGAGAGAATCCCAAGCAGCCTCCAGGCTCAGCATGGAGCCTAATGCAGGGCTCAAACCCACAAATCGTGAGATCATGACCGGAGCCCAAATCAAGAGTTGGATGCTCAAATGACTCAGCCGCCCAAATGCCCCTGGCCTGCTTCTTATTGAGACCCCGGTGAAAAATATCCTTATTTTGGAGAACATGAAGAGAAAGGAAGAAAAAGGAGAGAGGAGCGATGATGAGAAAGAGTCGGCAGATTTGTTTGTGTTTCTCAAAAGCGAGGCAGCGGAACTGAAGCTGCCAAAGCAGCACTGAGCAGGCATGCTGCTGGCATCTGGGGGGCACTTACTAGATACCTGGCTTTGGAAGCTTGATCTCATTGGATCCTCATGGCGACCTGTGACAGACATTGCTGGCGCTCACAGGCAGCTGCAACGGCCAGTTCTATTCAGGCTCCAGTCAAGTTCACCTTGCACCAACAAAGGCCAACCTCAAGCACGCCACAGTTTTTGCTTCTGCCCCATAGGAGTTTGCTCAGCTTAGCGCAAGCCTCGGCAAAAGAGTTAACGCTACGGGCGACATCTTTCAACTAATGGGGGACCTTGCCTCCCATCCTTCCTGTGGACAATTCTGGGAGCTATGCCCTATACTTCTCAGGAGGTCCTTGATCAAAGACCCTTAATACAGCTTTTCTTACTCCTCTGCTTATTTTCTCACCACCTCATTTCTAATACCAAGCACCCACTCCCATATAAACTACCCTTCACCCAAGTCCTTGTCTCAGGCTCTGCTTTCAGGGAATCTAAGTGAAGACATAACTTTATTACAACCTCCACTTTACAGATGGAAAAACTGAGGCTCAGAAAAATGCAGCCAGGGTTACAAAGCTGGTCGGAAACCTTCCCCAGGTTCAAGCTTCGGTCCTGGAGAAATCAAACGCTGTGTGTTCGCCCTGCCCAAGGCTGCCACCTGGAACACAGGAACACTGTGCCTCACGTCTTCCGCTTTCGCTAATGAATCATCAAAAGAGACGGTAATTCATCAGGTCCCCGTGCTACAACATTCCCTCTCTCTGTCTCTGAGGAGCTTCGTGAGAATCTGCTTGCTCTGTAGGAAAAATCCAGCTCAGTGTTGGGTTCTATAGAGCTAAGGATGTTGGGAAATTCAAAGCCATTCAGTCGGTCAATATTTATTAAGAGCTCACGCTATTTGCCACAGTGCTTATTGCTAAGGGTAAATTAATGAAGAGTTCTGCCCCCCCCCTCCCCCACCTCACGGAGACTGCGATAGGGAAGAGAGATGTACACCAGCGGATGCACACAACAGGCAGCTAACCCAGCTAGAGATAGCTGGAGATGAGGTGGGGAGAGGTCATCAGGAAAGACTTCTAAAGCAGCGCTTCCCAAACTTTAATGTACATTCAGATCACCTGGGGATCATGTTAAAATGCAGATTCTGATTCGGTAAGTCTGGGCCAGCACCTGAGTTTCTGTGTTTCTAACAAGCTCCCTGGCGATTCTGACGCTTCTGAAAATGAACCACAGTGTCCCCTGAACCTTCAAGTGTCCTCTGGACTGGATCTTTCAGAGCTGGTCATGTTTTCCCAAGGACACACAGTTGATCTTGGTTTTTAGGAAGAGCCACCCTGTTATCAAAAACACTGGGCAGAATGAGATTAAGATCTATGAGAACTTAATTCGAATAGGTCATGATTATTAACTGGGAAATAAATTTACAGGCAGGCTAGCAGAAATCTAAATATAGTTCTCATGCTAAGCACTTCTCTACAAGAAAGAAACACTAAGACTGAGGGGTGTGAATTGCAGTTTTTCTTTGCTTACAGTGGTATTTCAAATTGATTTGCAGGTGGAAAACTGCCCAGAGTGCTCGACAGACCATAAGCGCCATGAGTCCAGAGACCATGTATAGTTTGTTCCCTGACTGATGCCAAATGCAGGATTGTAGCTCCATAAATATTGAAAATTAAAAAGAATAATAGCACCTATGATTTCAGAGCTTACTATGTACCAGCACTTTATATATATCATTTAATCCACAAAATAATGCTACTAGTTAGATACTATAGTTACCTTCATTCTACAAATGAAGAAATGGAGACTCATATTCAGATAGATGGCAGCGAGGTAACTGAGTCCATCTAAGTGAATGGTGGACCCAGGAAACTAGCTTTAAATCCAGACAGTAAGACTCAAGAGTTTCTGCTAGTGCTCAAGGAAAACCTTTAAAGGGGGATGTAATCGTGACACACAATGAATAAATGAAAAAGGGAAACAAGCCACAAGACACTCTTGTCTCTAGAGCCTAGAGAACTCTAGAGAACTGAGAGTTGAGGGGGGGAGGGGCTGGATGGGGGATGGGCATTAAGGAGGGCACTTGTGATGAGCATTGGGTGTTGCATGTAAATGCTAAATCATTGAATTCTACTTCTGAAACCAATATTGCACTGAAACAAACTAAAATATAAACGAAAGTAAATAAAAATAAAAATTTTAGAAATGAACATGTGTCAAAGATGTTATTTAACTTATTAAGGAGAGAACCAGTGGTTCTCACAATGGTACAAAAACAATCAAAGTGTCACATGTTCATAGTCAGATACGGAAAGCAGAAATGAATTTACAAATTGTTGTGGAGCTGGAAAAACCAGTCAATATCCACAGAGCAATGATCAACTGCATTCTACCAAATGCAACTAGCTCTTCTATGGACAGTAATTATTTGCACTGCTATCAGCTTTCTTACAGAGTTGAGAAGTTGACCAGAGAAGAGCAAACAAAGGCTGGGAACCGGGATGGATGAGCTCATTGGGACACCAACTAAATTTTAGTCCTTCATAAGTTTCCTTATAATAGCAATCATGTTGCTATATACTGTCTCTTTGGATAAGAGAATGAAAAACAAAGTGGCAAATATTTATAGAGGACAAGCTCAGAAGTTTGATGGGAACCTTATCAATCTCTAATACTGTTTCCAGCAGGTGGTGAAGCAGGACTCTGCAACCTGAAGTCTCCATATGTACTAACTGATGTTGCTTTGTTAATTCACAAAGTGACTGACCAAATACCCTGAGCTATAAGTTCCCAGCCCTGGGCTGGGGTATAAAGAAACAGTAATTGTAGTGATGGAAAAACGGTGTAATTGGCAACCTCATAAATATTTTTGGCTCAAATATTAATTAGTAGCAAATTTCTAATTAACTATTCTTAATGGCACACTTTGCTCACAGTGAAACTCCCAAGTTCACTTACACCTTTCAGTTCCATTTACTTTATAAATCTTGTTAGACTACAAACAACTTGGTACAATATGCCACTGAAGGTCAGGGTTCGGTGTTGCCACAGGCAACATCCACCTGCCTTATGGTTTTGGCAAGAGGTCTTCAGAGTTAAGGAGCCACAATACAACAATATCCCTTGGAAGACCTTTGTTTGCTTGGCCCATTCAAAGATATGAGCAATCTGAGCTATAGAAGCAGCACCTCCCTTCCCCTAAGGCCTCACAAAGAACAGCTCCCTTTCCATGAAGGTATTACTTTCCACACATACAAACAAACATAGTTCATAACAGCCAGGTATTTTTAGACCACTGATCTCTCAAGAATGGAACAAAAACATTCAGGTGGCTCTCAACCTTCCCAGACATGGCTTGGGATGTTTCCCATTAAGTACCCTATCACTGGACACAGTTGCTAGATTTTGTAATTAGTATTTTAAAATGCCTAACTAGGTGACAAATTACCCAACTCGAACACTCTTCATTTACAACTCATATTAACTACTTAACCACAAACAGATGCAGCAGAACTCAACGGGGACAGCTAAGTAACTGTCTCCATACAAGATTTTAGACGATATTTGCATGGCCCAACTGTAATGAATTAACTTCAGTATTTACATCGAAAGTAAGAAATACTCCCCAACACAAATGCCAGTGTATACTGTCCTGGAATTTACAAACTATAACAATTTAGCCACTAAAATGTGTGACAAAAAATAATGGCCTAAACAGTAGAAACTAAAGGGAAAATGCTTCAAAATTCTAGCTCAGGCTAAGGAAATAGTCATAGACCAACAGAGATCTTCTAGTCTAGTCATTATTTTGATGTATCAATTCCTTCTACAGCAGTTTCCCAGATCATTTAGGAAAGTTTAGTATGTTTTGTGATGCACAGTTACATGGATTGTTCTACTGCTCAGCTCCCCAGAGCTTTAAAAATGCTAAGAGGTTGTACAAATGGCAAAGAAGGATCAAGAGATTAAGGATCGCCCAGACTAGTTTGGCCTATGAACCTCTCACTGGAGCCACTCATTCACTTTCCTCCACTGGAATTAGTGTCCTTTGGAATACACTTTGGGAAATGATCCCTTGGTATACCCAATATGAGGAAAACAGGTAACGATTGTTAAGATATGATATATGGTTAGATGTCCTAGGAAATCTCCAAAGTGCTCTCCTAAAAGGCACTGTCAGTTTATACTTCCACCATGAGGGTATAAGGTACCACTTCCCAAACCCTCATCAACACAACTGTGTATCTTCGAAGAGAGTAAATTGGGCACTCTAACATTTCTATCTATTATTTTCATACCGCTTTTATTTTTCTCAGCTCATCAGGCAAATCTATTTTTCACTGGAATAAACATGACAATTAAAAATTAACCTAGCCACCCGGTGAGCTGCTTCTCATGTGTCTTTCTGACAAGAACAGACTAGCAGAACTCATGTGGGAAGAAAGAGAAGGTGTTTTATTAGCACCAAGAAGTTGTGCTCAACTGGCTTGAAGAGAATGGAGAATTTATCCCCTGTTCCATGATGGTGACATCTAAGTAGGTGAACTCCAATCTGACTTTCAGGCAAAGGTTAACCATACCAAATTAGGATCAGATTTAGGTGCTATTTTATATTTAGTTCCTACCAATTGGTACTAAGTAACACAATAAAATTTAATGGGATATATGAAAAATGGCCACACATTCTTTGCAGCAACTCTCATCAAGGTAAGGAGTCCATTTGCCCACACTCTTGAATGTGGCTGGCCTCGCGACTTGCTTCAACTTACAGAATATAGCTGACATGTAATTGCCTCACTTCTGAGCCTGAGCTCCACGAAGACGACTCCCAGTTTCTGCTCTCATTTTCTTGGAATACTGTTGCCATGTGAACAAGCCCAAGACAGCCCCTAGGAGAAGCAACACAGATGGGAATGAAGGAGCCCTAGCCAACTGCCAGGATGTGAATGAGGCCATCGGGAAGCAGACAGTCGCCCAGCTTACCTGCCAACTAAATGCAAATGGCTGAATGAGCCAAGCCAACACCATGTGGAACAGAGAAGAACCGTTCCAGCTGAGCCCAGCAATAATTGGCAGCCCACAGAACACAGAGGGAGAAAATTGCTATTTTAAGTTTTGGGGTGGTTTGTTACACAGCAAAAGAGGATGCATAAAAGCAGATTTTAAGTAAATTTCAACATAATCCTACTACAAGTTCTCCTTTCTGAAGTTTCAAGTACTAGTCTATAGAAATGTTCCTAGGGGTTTCAGTCGGTTGAGCGTCCGACTTCAGCTCAGGTCTTGATCTTGCAGTTCGTGGGTTCAAGCCCCACGTCGGGCTCTGTGCTGACAGCTTGCAGCCCGGAGCCTGCTTCAGATTCTGTGTCTCCCTCCCTTTCTGCCCCTCCCCTGCTTGCACTCTGTCTCTCTCTTGAAAATAAGTAAACGTTAAAAAATTTTTTAGAAATGTTTCTAAATTTCCCAACTGATCACTCAACTAATAGTTGTGGATTTTGACTATACAACTGATTTTTCTCATTTATTTGTAAAATAATTCTCATTTCAATAAAAATATAAGCCACTGAGTCATGTCCAGGTGGGTGTAACACGTCCATTTTCCCCCTAAGTTTCAGGTAGGGCGTTTCACATGGAACTTTCATTTAACTCCTGTGTCACTAGAATGTAACTTCTTTTAGGGTAGAGACTTTGTTCTGTTCTCTTCACTGTCATAGGTCCTCAAAACCTAGAAGAGTGCTTGGCACAAAGCAAGAAGTCAATAGTTATTTTTAAAATATCACAGGCATTTTAATATTTAAACAAACACCATGAAATTACCATTACCATTCCAGTCAACTTTGGGCTGGATAATGATAAAATGACATTCAATCTGTAAAAGCAAATTCATTAGTTTCATACGATAGAGTGATTATAAGTTCTTCCACAGGTAGTTACACAGCTAATAACCTGAGGAGTTGGGCATAATTAAGGCATATCACTCCGGGGAGAAAAGCAAATAACTTTTTCTATCTCTGCATCTATGTTCCATTCATTAAAACCTTCCAGTCCATTAGCCCATTAAAAATCACAGGGTGCAAAAACAGTGATGTATAGGTGATTCAGTATTCTGTATCACTTTCTTGGTGAAAGCATTTACTTATCAAAGTGACAAAACACTCAGCAATGACAACAGCAGAATATGTGTTTAAAAAGAAAGCTAAAAAGGTCGGCTTAAAGCAAGGAATTATTTGCATGCTACTGCACTCAGAAAAATGTTAACAGGGGCGCCTGGGTGGCTCAGTCAGTTAAGCGTCCAACTTCAGCTCAGGTCATGATCTCACCACTTGTGAGTTCAAGCCCCGTGTGGGGCTCTGTGCTGACAGCTCAGAGCCTAGAGCCTGCTGCCGACTCGTGTCTCCATCTCTCTCTGTCCCTCTCCCACTCACACTCTGTCTCTCTCTCTCTCTCTCTCTCTCTCTCTCTCTCTCAAAAATAAATAAGCATTAAAATTTTTTTAAAAGAAAAATATTAACACATAATTTAAAGATGTGATCAAGAATGAAAATAGTCATACTCAGTCTTCTTACGTGTTATTGTTACAGTAAACACAAAGTCACAACAATTCTTTTAGGCTACATATATTTTTGCATTGTTTTAGGGATATTTTACAGAATGATTCCTTGAGAAACAAATTTTGGACATTTTATGTCTAAATTGCTCATGCCAATTACCATCCCTGAAGGAGGTATTAACTAGAGAATATCGAACAGCCATTAAAGAGGTTGGGCAAGATATACAGTTTGGACAAAGACACACACACTATTAAGTGAAAAATGAAGTTGTAAAACATTATGAGCAGGGTATTACAATTACTGTAAGAAATTTAAAAGTTAATAATTATAAGGGGGAAAAAGAAAGTATATGTACCCAAACTACTGGTGATGATTTTCCTTGGAAGCTATTTACAGAGGACTAACATACTCTGCAATATGAATCCTAGCACTATTTGAATTTCCTACTACACACATGCATTTTTGTTTCAACAGCTGTATTTCCTTTTTCAATATTTTTCATCTTTAAAATACCTGCCTCTTCTTATTTAATAATTTACTTGTTTCAGCTCTGATGCTTTTGCCAAACTGCAAAGACCCTCCCAACAGTTTCCTAAATAAGAGAAGATATCCAACCAACTTTCCATTCCTCCTCTCCATCTGTCATTTATTTCGGCAACAAGAAATTTGTAGCCAGGTGGTTGGAGGGTTTGTTTGTGGTAGAGGGAGGACCAAACATGTCTTCAAGCACTCATGATCTCTCCTTCCTTCCTCTCTGTTCTCTGAGTTTTGGGTTTTTAGCCTTGGATTTGCTGCTTCATCCATACAAGATGGCCACCATAACTCAAAGCTTCAAAAACTCATTTGACTAAGTTCAAAAGTGGAGTGTACTAGGGGACAATAATTGAACTCTCCTCATGTTTATTTTCCCTTTTGTCAAGGAAGACAATAGTTTTCAGAAGACCTTTCATACCGAGCCTTGTGATACATGACATCTCAACCCACCACCCCCAAAGGGGACAAACTTCCAAGACTTGATTCATTCCCCAATGCCAGAGGTTTCATCAGCACTGAAAAAGGAAATTGCCTGCCATTCCTCTTCTCATTTCCAGAAGGTAATTCCCTTCTTTGTTTATTTGATGGTTTGAAACACATTTACATTAATAAGCCCTTTTGAGTTGAACCATTATTTCTATTTCCTCACATGTGAGTTCTGCCACTGTGTGGAATTGCTGAGTGTCTTTTATGATTGTGTATTTTATCACGTTACTGTAATTTTTGAGAGTTTGTCTCCCTGACCTACTCATTCTCTCCAAAAGCCTGTATCTTTTTTCATCCTTTCACTTGTCCTATTTGCTGTGCTCACCACTGCCTCGATAGTGATCCATTCTTTTTCTTAATTAGAAAGCACACGAGCCTTTGCTTAACCCCACATGGATCTGATGACCAGATGCTTTCTACTGTGTGAGGCTCACTGCTGTAGGAGCCATTTCACGAATGGGGTGAAGGTAAATGTTAGGTTGCACTGGATGAGAATGAGTAGAACGTAGGAATGTGGGAAAGTGAACATGGCTGTCAGGACTTCACTCAGTGACTAGCACATACTAAGGCCTTTAGAAATGGTGGCTTCAGTTGTGTTGATGTGGCAAGAGTAACTGTAGTCTGTATACCCTTAACCAGGCTGGCACAAACCAAAGCTCTATTTAAATATTTAAATCCTAGCACTTGGAAAATTATTTTTTTAAAAGACATTTCTTTGAAACTGAAAAATTCAAAAAACAAAAAGGATGCAATCTTACCAGAGGTAAAGTAGTGTGTTCCAAACATCTGCACATCTTGGTACACACAGAAGGTGATCATCTTTGGGTGGCACGTTGGCATAAACTGAAGGGAATTTTGAGCCCTACAGAGGCTGTTGTAGCTGGTGTTGAGCACCCCAAGGGCTCTAGTCACCCTAGATCTTTCCCAGTCCTCACAAGAGATAAACCTATTCCACAGGACACTATCTGGAAAGTTCTGATGTAGATTTGAGTTTCAAATCCTGGCTCCTCTGCACCCTGTTCTGAGCAAGGTAAGCACTCTGAGCCTCAGTTTCCCCCTCTGTGTAATGGGAAGCATAATGATACTCCAGTGGCTGTTGGAAAGATGAAATAATAAGATACCCAAGATGTGTTAAATCATCAGCACTCCGTTTACTTTTTGATGTTGTTGTTGCTATTATGTCCTGGAAATCGAGGCTCAAGATGGCTCTTTATTGCATGAAATAAGGACTCTCGGAAAGCAAAAGAATGGTTTTGGCATCCCAGCCTTTAAAATCTCCATCTTAACATTTCCCATTAAACACATCTGCAGCACAGAAGTATCTCATTTCTCTTGATAGAGAAAACAACAGCCTTCAGTTGCCAGAGGCCATCATTTTGGGATGACTTCAGGCCCTTACGGGAAAACAAATTCAGTCTTCCTTGTAGATTTTAGGAACTACTTAACTGTTTAATTTGCCCGCATCATTTTTCAGCTCTGGCCTCCTTCAGCAACCTTCCCCTTACCTCTTTCTGAAGCGATTTCCTCCTCAAACCAGCTGGATGATTGTCACAGGAACAGCAGCACCACACTAACCCATCCCCCAGTTAGCAGGTCCAGGGGTGGGCTTTGGATCCAGATTCCACAAACCAGAGCCCTCCTTGGGAAGGGGAGAGTTAGAACTGAGAAAAGGAGCCGGGCACGTGTTCTAGACTAGAAGCTTTAAAGCCAGAGAAGCTCCCAGAGGCCACGTGGAAACGGCCAGGGATGCCAGTAAAGGCGACACTGACAGAAGACTAAAGTAAATGCAGAGAGAAGCAGCACAAAAGAACAAGACAACAATGCCACTGTCATATGTGTCTCTGATTCCCCTTACCCGGAGCCCCATCCCTATCCTGAGATCGTGGGAGATAACCTCAGAATGCTTACAATAAATGCCTCTTTTCACTCAAGCTTATCCGTGATAGCTTTCTGTCATTTATAACCGAAAGAGACACCAAAGCTGCTGGAAATCTCAGAACCATTATTTCCCATTAAATACATCTGGACGTCAGAAATTCCATTTCTCTTTATAGAGAAACAGCAGCCACCATCTGCTACAGGCGATATATTTTAGGCAGGACTTCAGAACTTCATAGCAACACAAATTAATTCTTCTTGGTAGATATATTCAGTGTGAGAGAGAGAATTAAAGCCATCTTGGTGTCTTCATAAAAATCAACTGCCACACAGCCTGTTACTTTTCAAAATGCATGCCGGATTTGAATGCTTGGATTTAGCAAATGAAAAATTGGGGGATGGATGAGAAGTTACTGTGTGTGTGTGTGTGTGTGTGTGTGTGTGTGAGAGAGAGAGAGAGAGAGAGAGAGAGAGAGAGAGAGAGAGAGAGAAAGAAAGAGAGAGAGAGAGAGAGAGAGAGAGAGAGAGAGAGAGATGGGGATGGGGGTTAGGGGACAAGATGGTAAGTTCAATTCAATGTCCAGCTCATTGATTCCATAGATGATGGTCCCAAGATCAGAGATGAAGCCATCTTAAGTAAGGCCCAGAGTAAACAGGTAGAAAAGGCTAATTTCATTCATTCACTCAGGATATGTTCACTGAGAACCTTCCTCATCTCAGGGACTGTATTATATCTCAGGTACATCCATATCCTCTTTTTCAACAAATATTGTTGACCTCTTTTCATGTGTAAGATGACCACATGAGGTTCTTTGGAAAGTAAGAACTTTGGAAGGTAGAACCTCAAGGGTTGTATGAGGAGGAGGAGGAGGAGGAGGAGGAGGAGGAGGAGGAGGAGGAGGAGAACTCTTAAGAGTTGTAACTTGAGTTACCATATATTGAATCCATATCCTAACAGCTCTCTCACCTTCATGAAAAACTGTAGCAAGTAAACAAAATCTTCCATCTATGGAGTCCCTACCCGAATTTCTCTGGTGTCCTAGTAAAAGCTGGTTGGGACAGCAAGCTGAGAACACGGGAAGTTACTGTTATTTACAGTTTACAGTTATTTCTGATCATTTATTGGCTTTGTGCAATTGGGATAGTTACTTGACTTCTCTGTGCCTCAGTTTCCTCATCTGCAAGATGGAGATAGATAGCAATACAGCTGACCACAAGGAATGAAATGAGTTCCTTCCTATAACGCCATTAAAATACTGCCTAGAACGTTGCCGGCACTATGTCATGTATACTAATTATTCAGTGTTGTTGGTGTTACTGTGACAAATACATTGCCAGTCACTTCACATACACCAATCCGTTTAATCTCAAAAGTCCAAGAGTGGGGAGGGCACCATCCCTACCCAGAGACACTGACTTGCCTGGCAACACACAGCTGCTAACTGCAGAGCAGAGATACAAACCCAGATCGCTTTAAACCCAAAGAAGATAAACTTCTTCCACGCAAACACATTAATCACAGAAACAACCAATGCAGCAAAACAACATACAAGCAGCATGAGACAGTTTGTTCGAGAACTTCTGTGGATACCTAAATCACCTAGGACATTTAACTTAAGAATTCCTACTCCCCACCCAGATACCTGGTTCGGCACATACAGAGTTAGCTGCAGAAATGTACAATTTGAACAAGCATCCCAGGGCTTTTGTTGAAGGCTGCTCCAGATTCTGATCTGAGGTTGCAGGCTGGCCTGGTCCCTCAGCAGTTTATGGAGGTAGCAGAGTCAAACTCCAACCTGAAGGGTGGGAACGACCTGGAAAATGGATAGGTGGAATATTTCAAGCAGGACCAATAACCTGAGCAAAGGTGAGGGACAGAAACACATGTAGTGGACCAGGGAGTGCTGAGTGGCCTTCATTGACTTCAGTGGTAAGAAGTGGCCAGAAACCAAGCTGGAAAATGAGGTGGAGGCCGAACTGGAAGAACTCCCACCATAATAAGGTTCATCCAGTATGATGAGCATGCTTAGCTTAGGAGTGGGCATTTCTACATTGGGGCTTACATCATGGACTCTTGTGACAATGCATTAGCTTCCTAAATGGTCCTCCCACTTGGCCTCTTGATTCTTTGTGTCCTTTCTCCAAACAGTAGCAACAAAGTCACTTTAAAAAAAAATAAACCAAATCTTATTCCTCCCCTGAAATGGCTTCCCATTGCTCTAGAAACAAAATTCAAACTCTTCATCACAGTCTATATGCCCGGACTCCTCGTCTCCAGACCAGCTCGTCCCTCAACACCCAGCCGTCAACAGTCTCCAGTCTTTGGCCTGATCTTTCTCTTCCTCAAACCCTAATCCTGTCTCTGGCACAGGGCCTTTTCCCAACCATTCCTTTCTCCTGCAAAGCTCTTCACTCAGTTCATATTTGAGTCTGAGCATAAACGTCACCTCCTCAGAGAATGGGTATCCACCCACCCAATCTAAAGTTTGAATAAACACACCTCCCACACCCTCTATATCACACACCTGCTTTTCCCCTTCATAGCATGTACCACCACCCATTACCATCTTGTTTATCTGTGTTATAGTCACCCCACACCAGGATGGAAATGCCATGTGGGAAGGGACCTTGAATGTTTCACTCAGAGCTCTATCTCCGGCACCCAGAACAACGCATAAACCCGGCATGTTAGTAGGTGTCTGTGAACATGGGACAGTGGTGACAGCAAGTTCACTGGGCAAGTGATGGAGGTTGGGGTTTCAACAACACGAATTTTCCTATCTCCCAACTGCTATTGTAATCACAATTCTCCCCACTTAAGATCCTTGCTAAAATTGAAGACTCCAACTCTGTTTTTGTTACGTTAATGGAATTTAATTAAACTAATGATGTCTGACATCCAACTATCTCTGGCCAGTCTACGAACCTTTTCCCGGCAGTTTAAATAGCTCTAAAATATGAGAACACATTTGCAATTATTCTGGCGAAAAGAGTTAATTAACAGCATACTTAATCACACTTTTTGAGCGCTAATATATCAGCGTTGGATGTCATTTTCATTAATATGCTGCAATATTTATATTTCTCAAGATTGAAAGGATGTTGCTAATGGGGTAGACAGGAAGAGATCATTTTCTTGCCGAACAATGTCCATATGATTAAGTACTCAGACTGTGGTAAAAAAAAAAAAAAAAAAAAATGAATGCAGCAACCCTTAAATCCTTTCCATGCAGACAAATTAATGTGTTTTTCACAATAACGTTGTGGCAACTCGAGGCAGCCTAGGGGATGGCAGAGATTTCGCCCATGAATGTCAGATTTACAATGCAATGAGTCGATGCTCTGACACATTGATAAACAAGCCTAAGTCATATCATTTGCACTGCGTCATTCATACGTTGGCAGCCTACAGATCATTCCAAAAATTACCCTGACTAAATCCATTATAAGTTTGAAAGGAACTGCTATCAGTACACTGAGTTCTGATTTCATCTGATTCTGGCTCGTAACCTGTAGCGAAGGGTTTTCCAGACTAGCGCAGAGAGAGGAAGATCTCACTCGGATTCTGACTGGAGGTGTTGACATTTAAATCTGTCACCAGCATTGCGGTTTCACCATAATTGCAAGATTTCTTGCACTTCATTACCTTTAAGTCTCAATTGCATATTTAATCATAGGAATTGCAAACAACGCGTGACAAGGTGGACGAAACAATGGCAGCACATTCAACGTGTCCAAGAGGCGCAAAAAAAATTCAGCATCTCTTTAGAAATGCGGAGAAGATAAAAACTTGGAACCAGTAAGAAAAAAAAAAAAGAAAGAGGGAGAGAGAAGGCCAAAGCTATTTGCTACCCCCTCCCCGTTGTGATTGCTACCATTTCTTCCGCATCGCTTTTTATCAAGAGAATCCTAAAGCAACTTTATACTGAAGCTATGCCTGAATGAAATTAAATTCAGGTAAAAGCCATTTAAGCAAAAGGCCATTTGTTTCATCTGTCTTTCCCCAGCAGGCAAATTTACTAAAGTTTATAACCACCTAGAATAAGAATCCGATTTTTAATGATGCTGGAAAAAAAAAATCCCTTAAACTGCAGGAATCTTATCTCTCAGCACTCTGAACCGAAACCTTCTCAAATGTACCAGGTCTAGAGTAGACCTGAGCTGGGACCAGACCAAAACAAAAAAACTGAACATGAAAGTTCCCTTTCAAACATAATTAAGCAAGACAACTGTGTTTTTCTTAACTTATATTTATTATTTTATTATTTTTAAATTAAAAAAAATTTTTTAAGTTTATTTATTTTTTACAGAGTCAGAGTGCGAGCATGAGCTGGGGAGGGGCAGAGAGAGAGGGAGACACAGAATCCAAAGCAGGCTCCAGGCTCTGAGCCGTCAGCACAGAGCCCGATGCGGGGCTCGAACCCACAAACTGTGAGATCATGACCTGGGCTGAAGTCAGACGCTCAGCTGACTGAGCCACCCAGGTGCCCCTATCTATTATTTTAACACATTTATCAAGTCCCTATTTTTCTTAACTTACATTTATTTATTTATTATTTCAACGGACGTTTATTTCCAAATTATAAGGCTCTGAGGATGTAACAAATCAAAACCTCTACCTTTGGGCCAAGACGGCAGAGTTCGAGGACCCTAAGTTCACCTGCTCCCACAGATACAACTATATAACACCGACATCAGTATAAATAACCCAGAAAGTGACCCAAAGCCTGGCAGAACAGACTCCATAACTAACGGTAGAGAAGAGGCCACACGGAAGAATGTGGGAAGGGTGGAGGTGCAGCCTGGGAGCTAAATAGACCGTTGCCCTCTGCCATCAGGAGGGAGCTCGGGTTGCAGAGAAGGGCGAAAAACAGACTTTCGCACTGGGAGCCCACGTGGGGAGGACAAATCGCTGTTACATTTGGTTTTAAAAACTAGAATTTCATGAGATCTTACAAACAGTGAGACTTAAAGCCTGGAATTCTAAAAATCAGAGGGCTCCACTCGGGGAGAGCCAGGGGGGCCCCCCGAAGCTGAGTCCCCAGTCTTAGAGAGACAACAAACACCCTACAGAGGTACAGCATAGAAGCAGCAGTTTGAAAAACGCCTGGTGCATATGGGAGGGAGAGTTATTTATGCATCTCAGAGGCTTCTCAGAGGGTCAGGGATCCTAGAAAGGCCCGTCCAGAAACAAAAGAGCTGGCAGGCGTCGTCTCCCTACCCAAACCCCAGCAGAAACACAGGGCCACCTGTGGGAACCAGCACAGCACCGGCATTCGCCACGTAACTTGCTTACACCAAGCCCTGCCCCCTCCAGCAGGTCTGCCTCAGTCCCAGCACTGCTGGTCTATTTCCCTGGCGTTGGCAAGCGCAAACCTTGCCGACACCAAGTCTCCTGACTCGCAAGTTTTGCACTCCCCGCAGTGGGGGTGGTAGCAGGCCTTGTGGAAGCCTGAGGCCCACCTTGTTAGAACTGTGTGCCCCAACCCGGCTGGGCAGCCAACACTGCTCACGACAGGCAAAGAGAGCCTGTGCAGTGACTGGATACAATAGCAGGGTGCACACAACACACATAAGAGACACCCCTTGATGCACCGGGTTCTGGACAACAGGGGCCACTGAACTGCAGGGCAATACAAGACCTCCTTTTCATAAGACCACTACTTTCGAGAGCAGGAGACATAGCTGACCACCCTAACACACAAAAACAGACACGGAGAGTTGGACAAAAAGAGGAAACAGAGGAATATGTCCCGAACGAAAGAACAGGACAAAAATCACAGCAAGAGACCTAAGCAAAACCAATATAAGTAATATGCCTGATAGAGAATTTAAAGTAATGATCATAAAGATATTCACTGGACTTAAGAGTGGAGGACATTAGTGAGACACTTAACAAAGAGATGGAAAACGTTAAAAAGAACCAACTGAGTATGAAAAACACAATAAATGAAATTATTGTGGAATAAATACCTGATGAAATAAACAGCAGGCTAGACAAAGCAGAGAAATGAATCAGTAACTTGGAGGACAAAGTGTTGGAAAGTTATCAAGCTGAAGAGATGACAGAAAAGAATTATGCAAAATGAGAATACATTAGGGAACTTAGCAACTCCATCAAGTGTAATAATATTCTTATTATAGGGATCCCAAAAGAAAAACGGGGGGGGGGGGGGAAGGGGAAGAAAATTTATTTGAAGAAATTATGGCTGAAAACTTTCCTAATCTGGGGAAGGAAACAGACATTCAGATCCAGGAGGCAAAGATTTCCCACAGCAAAATCAACCCAAGGAGGTCCACACCAAGACACATGGTAATTCTGATGGCAAAAAAAAAAAAAAAAAAAAAAAAAAAAAATGGATAAAGAGAGAATTTTAAAAGCAGCAAGAGAGGGGCGCCTGGGTGGCGCAGTCGGTTAAGCGTCCGACTTCAGCCAGGTCACGATCTCGCGGTCCGGGAGTTTGAGCCCCGCGTCAGGCTCTGGGCTGATGGCTCGGAGCCTGGAGCCTGTTTCCGATTCTGTGTCTCCCTCTCTCTCTGACCCTCCCCCGTTCATGCTCTGTCTCTCTCTGTCCCAAAAATAAATAAACGTTGAAAAAAAAATTTTAAAAAAAAAAGCAGCAAGAGAAAAGGAGACAGTTACATACAAGGGAACTTCCATAACGCTATGAGTAATTTTTCAGGATAAATTTTGCAGAAGGGAGTGGCATGCTACAGTCAACATGCTGAAAATCTACAGCCAAGAACACCCCATCCAGCAAGGCTATCATTCAGACCAAAAGGAAAGATAAAGAGTTTCTCAGACAAGCTAAAGGAGTTCATGACCACTAAACCAGCTTTACGAGAAATGTTAAATGGGACTCTCTGAGTGGAAAGGAAAGATCATAAGCAAGAGTAAGAAAAGTAAGAGGCAAAAAGCAATAAAAATAAGTATATGTGCAAAAAACAGGCAAGGGACTCACATAATCAAAGGATGTAAAATATGACACCACATACCAAAAACATGGAGGGGAGAGGAGTAAAGAATGGGTTCAAGTTTAACAGACTTAATATCAACTTAACATAGACTGCTA
The DNA here is from genome assembly GCF_014898765.1 of Herpailurus yagouaroundi. Classification (NCBI taxonomy): domain Eukaryota; kingdom Metazoa; phylum Chordata; class Mammalia; order Carnivora; family Felidae; genus Herpailurus; species Herpailurus yagouaroundi. The sequence continues at coordinate 4,762,669 of NW_024412463.1, read as the reverse complement.
CATACAAAAGATGTTACATACAGACCTAATGGTAACCACAAATCAAAAACCAGTAATAGATATGCAAAAAATAAAGAGACAGGAAATCCATGCATATCACGAAAGAGAGCCAGCAAACGACGAGAGAAGAGGGCAAGAGAGATATGATCAGAGAAGAACTACAAAAACAACCACAAAACAAGTAACAAGATGGCAATAAATGCATGTCTATCAATAATTACTTTGTTGTTTTTTTAATTTTTTTTTAAACGTTTATTTACTTTTGAGACAGAGAGAGACAGAGCACGAACGGGGGAGGGGCAGAGAGAGAGGGAGACACAGAGTCGGAAGCAGGCTCCAGGCTCCGAGCCATCAGCCCAGAGCCCGACGCGGGGCTCGAACTCACGGACCACGAGATCGTGACTTGAGCTGAAGTCGGACGCTTAACCGACTGAGCCACCCAGGCGCCCCTCAATAATTACTTTGAATGTAAATGAACTAAATGCTCCAGTCAAAAGACATAGGGTAACAGAATGCATTAAAAAACAAGACCCATCTATATGCTGCCTACATGAGACCCATTTAAGAACTAAAGGCACCATTGAAAGTGAGGGGAAGGAGAAACGTTTGTCTTGCAAACGGATGTCAAATGAAAACCAGGATAGCAATACTTATATGGGATAAAATCGACTTTAGAACAAACACAGTAACAAAAGACAAAGGACACTATATAATAATAAAGGAGACAATCCCAAAACGAGATATAACAATTGTAAATGTTTATGCAAGCAATATGGGAGCCCCAAAATACATAAAACAATTAATAACAAACAAAGGAACTAATTGACAGTAATATAATTCCTTGTTTCCAACAAGGTAACAGTGACTTTAAATGACACATTGGACCAGATGGATCTAACAGATATATTCAGAACATTCCACACCTTAAAACAGTAGAATACACATTCTTTTCAAATGTACATGGAACATTCTCTAGAACCGATCACACATTAGACCACAAAACGAGTATCAACAAATTCAAAAAGATCAAAGTTATACCTGGCATTTTTTTTTTTATCACAATACCATGAAACTATACATCAACCACGAGAAAAATTCTGGAAAAAGCACAAATACATGGAGGTTAAATAACATGCTGCTAAACAATTAACAGGTCGACCAAGAAATCAAAGTAGATATAAAAAATTACATGGAGGCAAATAAAAATGAAAACACAACAGTCTAAAACCTTTGGGATACAGCAAAAGCATTTTTATGGGGGAGTTTATAGCAATACAGGCCTATCTGAAAAAGCAAGAAAAATCTCAAATAAATAACCTAACCTTGTTAGAAGGTGCCAAATGTTATAGAACAAGAAATGAAAGAGAAAGATCATAGTTAAGAAAGCAAGCAGTGGAAGGGGGTCAGGGAGGTCAAGGGCAAAGGCAGTTTGTAATGGGTGGTGAGGTATCTATTGGCACATAACAAAGCACTCCAAAACTCAAGCAACTTAAAACAGCAAGCACATATTATTTGTCAGTGTCCAAGAGCCAGGAACCCACAAGCAGCTTTGCTGGGTGGTTCTGGCTCAAGATCTCCCTCACGGTGGTCAGCAAGCTGTCTCAAGACTCAGATGTACCAGACAATCTGCTTCCAAGTTCACTCACATTTTTGGTGGTAGTTCTCTTATTTGCTGGCTCTCCGCCAGAGATTTTGTACCACAGGATTATTTTTTGGTCTCTTAGCTATTATCATTTCCAGGTACGGATTTGCAATGTAAAGGTGATCTTTCCTACACAACGAGAGCCCATGTTTTCAAGGAGGTTGCCTGATACACGGGATGCAGCCCATGATCACAGTCCAAAGTGGGAACTGTGGCTATCGTTTACTGAGGGCTTACATTGGCCAAACACTGGGCCACGCCATGTGTTAGTGCTGGTGAATTTCATCACCAAAACCTTTGGAAAAGAACAATTATTTCATTTTACAGTTGAGCAAACTGAGATTTGAAGATGTGAACTTTTGCCCAACGTCACATGGCTAATAAATGTGGGCACTGGCACTCCAAAACCATTCTAAAATACCTCCTTAAAAGAAATGTATCTAGTTTCCATGGGATGAGACTGCTTTTTCCTTAAGCAATTCAACCTAATGGAGCCATTTAACCAACGAATAATTGTAATAAAAACAATAAGCAGCAAAATGAAATTCCCACAATTAATGCATGTATATGTACATAGATTTAAAATGTCACATATATACATGCATATATATACACATATGTATGTGTGTATGTATATATACACATATACATGTAATGTATGTATATATACATATATATATATATTAGAATCCCCTGCAAATGTTCAAGGTCCTGCAACAAGAATTTCCCAATTAAAAGGGATCAAGCTTAAAAGAAATTGAGCTCATATTTCATTGTGCAAGAAGAGATATGAAACCCCGTAGCATTTTTAGAAAACACTTTTTGGGTGACAAGTACAATTTAAAGGATCTTATCAATGATGAATTATTCTCGTTGATCTAGAAAGCCTGCCTTTCTAAACAGTTGCTGTGGAAGGGTACCACATTAGGTAGTTGATTTGATTGTGAAATGTTATCTGGGTTCAAAGTGGCAAAGGGACACATAAAAGGGGCCCAACTCTGGAGACATCTTTTTTCTCCCTCTCTTGAGCCCTCTCCATAAATCATTCACTGCTCATTCCTGCCACATGAGAGAACCAATAACTTGTGGCAATAAATCACCTTCTCGACGTCTACACCCATTGTACATTTGACATTTATCCGACAAAGGCTGCAGATAAATAACCAGTTTCAAACTCTTGAAGTAACTTTACCTTTAAATCAGTTTTTTTAGCGGCTACCAATTAAAAGACACAATTTACGTCAATGCGAAGCTATCCATAGAAAGCCTTGAATTCGCCAGAAAGGCAGTACAGCACACACTGGCCACACTTGTGTCAGTCAACGGGCCACTTGGAAGTCTCTGGATATTCATTACATATCAAGCCAGCTCTTACAGTGTCGTCACCTGTAAGAGTTGACTTGATATGTAATGAATATCCAGAGACTTCCAAGTGGCCCGTTGACT
>NW_024412463.1:4731537-4759481 GCF_014898765.1 Herpailurus yagouaroundi | reverse complement strand
GCTTCAGTAAGTAACTACACTCCTCTTTGATTTGGTTTCTTCGTATGGAAAACGGTATTAATATAAACTTACCTTCCAAGATATTTGTGAGGGTTAGAAAAGGACAAACAGAGCCTGGCCTACAGAATATGCTTCATAAAGGCAATCACAGTCAGTCTCCATCATAAGCATCAACCTCCTACATCTGGATATTCACCAAATATTTTTGTGTACCGACTCTGTGCTAAGCAACCAGCTACCCAGCGGGGAGGACGAACAAGGCAAGGAACACCTTAGGTTCTGGGTAGAACGTAGCTTATATTGCAGTAGGAGAGCCTCGCCACCCACAGACAGAAATGTCAACCGGAGTCCTCTGCCCTCAGCAACCTGGAATTGTTAAAATTACTTGTTTTTAAGATCAAGAGAATGATGAGAAAAGCATTCAGAATGGGAGTAAATTGGGCGAAGGGAAAGAGACCCAAGAGGAATACACAAGGAATCTAACGCTATGGGCACTGCCATACTTCTTCAGTTGGGTGGTAAGGTCAAGGCTGTTCACTGAATTACTATGTTTCATAATTCACGCATATTTTTTGTATATGTTTTTCTGTGTTTTGCATCAAAGAGACATTTGGCAGACTGTCCAACCACATGACAGCCAGGAAACGTTATTGCCACAGTTGCGAGGTAAGCTGCCTTCACATGTACACAGCACTTTACCGTTTAGGTGTTGGCGACTCTAAGATGGGTGGGTACAAACATCTTTCTAAGTCCCTTAACAGCCTTACATAGACTCCAAAAGCCTTGGTCACTCTGGCTCCTAAAGCTCAGTCAGCCCAGTGCAATGTAACACATCAACCTCATGTTCAACTCCAAGTTTACCTCTCCCAAGTGCATGCTACATTTGCTTTTATTTTTAATTTTTAAAATATTTTTTTATTTATTTTTGAGAGAGAGACAGGGCATGAGCGAGGGAGGGGCAGAGAGAGAGGGAGACAGAGAATCCGAGGCAGGCTCCAGCCTCCGAGCTGTCAGCACAGAGCCCAACCCAGGGCTCGAACTCATGGATCATGAGATCATGACCTGAGCCAGACATTCAACTGACTGACCCACCCAGGTGCCCCAGTGCATGCTACGTTTGTGAACAGACATGTGTGGAATGGTAGAAGGCCACGGACAGCCCCTCAGACACCTCCCCACCACCTCTCCTTGACTGTTAACACTTGTGGTGTTGGTGGCTGAGAAAAACCTAAGAAAGAGAAATGTCTCCTTGCTGGACCAGCAGAGCCCATTCTCACCTGTGTTGTTACTGACTCTCTGACACCCTTTACTGGCCATCACTGCCTTCTATGCGGCAGCATCCAAATGCTACCTTCATGGGTCACAGGTCTGGGTGTTCTGCAGGGTCTTCCCATGACACCTCTTCTACCAACCTCTCCCCACGGCTTCTTTGTCCAGTCGGCAAATCTCAGGAGTACATACAGGTAAGAAAGCGCCTATTGGGCACCCTCACTACTTAAGGGACTTCTGAGCAACTCCCCAATCTTAACTGCATCGCATACCAGAAACGCAAGATCAGCCCCAGGCTTGAAACTCAGTCCCTGAGTTTTTCCCAAACCCTTCATTACCATCTTCGGGTAAGTAGAGGCACAAAACCAAAAGTTTACCAGCTGAGCAGTATCCAACCAGGAAATAACACAGTGGACCCTTCTTATAAGCGCAACCATGCTATTCCACGCAAGGGAATTCATGATTCCCTTGAAGAATTCACTCGTTTGGTTTGGGAAAAGAACATGATGGTATGTGGTGCCTCCCATGTTCACTCTGAATCGCAGGCAATATTGTCAGAAAATAGGAAAAGCCAACGTCCCTTTCTGTAAAGTGGGAGACACCAGAGTCACGTTCCTTGTGGAAAGGATATACGTGACAAAAGAAAATGCCTAGCAAATTTCTCATGAGCAGTGACCTGGGGATGATGATGATGATGATGATGGCAATTTGTCCAAAAGCCCAAATTCAACTCTGTTCTCTGTTTTCTTCCAGTAGCTGCAGATCAAGTGGAGGTGAAGGAAATCCTGTTTTTGTATTCCGTCTCACACCAATAACTATAATCCTAACGTGCCTCCTCCACACTTTGTCCCTCACTGGTGCAATCTCATTTCTTACACATCAGTGTTGACGCTGAACGTGGGAACTAGAAGGAGAGTTCGATGTACTGAATAGAAGAACAACAACAGAAGATGAAGAATAAAAGTCGAGGGGAAAATACCAGAAGAGGAAGAGACAGAGGTTTGTTGGGGATGATCCCGCATCCATAAGCATGACAGCCATAACTGGCCTGCAACTGATTGAAAATCAGGAGAGAAAACCCATCTCTGTTTAAGACGCCCACGTGCAGGAATCTCTCAGCAACTGGCTGCTTGTTGTGATTAAAGAAATGAACTGAAGTGGAATAAAAACACATGTGTCACTTTTTATCCTAAAAGCAATCTTTCCCTTTTTGCAAAAGAGCATGTTCAATTATCTCATTCAATAGATAAAAATGATCTCCACCCTGAAAATAAATATTTGCTTCTGAAGATCACATTACTGAAAATCAAATTACATCCTTGTTTTTATTATTAACAAGAATAAGTTCCACAGCCCTTTATGCATTGCACCTGTCACTCTCCATATCCTACAATCAGATTTCCCTTTAAATCTCATCAAATAACTCCCAAAGTCATTGAAGAGGCAATAAATGAGGTTATGACACAGTGCTCACAGAGAGCTAAATGTCTTTCATATATCTTTAAGTGGTTATTAATCTCTGAATTAGTTTAGAATACATTAACCTTCAAGGTAAATTAGATCAATCAGGAAAATGACTCACAGGAGCAGGACTGTCTTTTTTGATGTTGTTGTTTTCATTCCGTGCCAAGATGTAGCCGTGGCACCGGCTGTATCAGCCACGGTTAAGTACGGGGCTCCAAGTTACGAAGGGGAGGGGAGGCAGGTTTTGTTTCAGGTTTATTTCCTCCTGGAAGGCTGCCCATCCAGACAGGGGCACAGGATGAGCAGACATGAACAAAATATCACCGTAGTATAGGCAAGATAATTTGATTACTGCCATGGGGAAACAGCATCTCTACTCCTATACTTCCCTCGCTAGTGGCATTTTAGAGCTCTCTGCCCAATAACTGCAGGGTGGAATTAAACACAAGAGACCTTAAAAAAAAAGAATCAAAGTAACTTCTCTTTAAAAGTCCTGAAGCAAATGAATCTGCAATCTTAAATCTTTGTTTTTTCAACAAAGAGAGAGAGAACCATCTCAAGAAAGCGATTATAACTGTAGAAAAATAGTAGAAATATATGCCAATTACTTTTCTATACAATAGAAGCCTAATGATGGTGATAATCACTTTAATAATTATTCTATCTGGAGTTGATATGGTTGGTGCTTGGCTCATCATAACTCAGACTTCTCATTATGTTGCTCAGTGAATGAAAAAATACGGGCGGCAAAACTGGGCCATGGGAGGGCACTCTCCAAGTTCTGAACTACCTGAATGATATTTGGGAGAGGCCAGGGGCCCAGCGTTAGGGGTTCACCCTCGCAGCTTGTTGGTGGGTGGTTCCTCTTGGGGTCTGGGAGTTACATATTACTGTGATTCATAGTAGATTCAGCCTAAACACAGATTATTGTCCCGTGCCATTTTAGCTGTGTTGTTGCCACCACACAGTTCCGCTGAAATGTATACCGAAAAGAAAATCACCACACACCTCTCCAAAGATGCTTTTTCTCTCTTTTCTCAAAAATCATAGAAAAGCAATTCTAGAAAGCAGAGTAAAACTGCTAGAAGAACATTTGTGGATGGTTTTCAGGACAGGAGAAAAGGCAAACCTCTTTGGTCGGTGCCTCAAAGGATCACATGGAGTTCCCCATTAATCCTCCAAAAAAGGTACAAAATACCAGTACGATAAGCTTGAGGTTCATTAAGTTACCTAGGTTTTAGAAATTTTAAATTTTCGGAAAGATGACTGTGTCAATACATGGGACAGACCCCCCCCCCCACACACAAGAACTATGACGGAAGTTCACTTAGAGCTGTTAAAAGAAATTTAAAACAGAAAAAGAAAGAGAATCATAAATGAATAAAGTTCAAGACACATTTGAGAACTGGCACTTCTGGCACACTACGCTGATCAGCCTGAAAGAATCATATAATTACAATATCCAAAACAGAAAAAGGCGTGGAGATAAATCTTAAGTGGAAAGATAGTGAAGTGGGGCCTTTTATTAATCTCTTCATGAAATGTTTTTCTTTTATAAAAAGGAAGCAGCAGTTACAAAAAATGAAAGAGCAATTCAAATAGCCATCTCTTAGATGAACCTTCACTTTCTGGAAGATAAAATATTCCATTATTTTCTTTTCTCCAAGCTCCTCTCAAATTAGAGAAAATTGTGAGTTGGGGCCTTGCCTTCTTTAATAGTGTATAAGACAAATAACCCTTTAATGACTTCGTTTCCAATATAAATACAGTGACTGACAGAGCATACTGTAATTAAAGATAAATAAAACACTTACTTGAAATAAATCACATTTTAATTGGCACTTTAATTGAAGGGATGTTAAATATAATGACAGGATATTAGCCCAGATTGTACTCTTTAGGCAAAATTTGACACCAGTGTTTACCGTTTGTCTTAACATTTGAGCCAATGAAGACGTTTTTACATTCATTTTTACCTGTCAGTATTTCACATTGGAAATAGAGGTATGAGTTGTAATCTTAGCAAACGAGCCTTGCTGAACTGTTTCCTACAACTGTTGGATTTCTTATGTTTCTGCACATCTTGTGGAAGCTTTTGTTCTAGACCATCTTTTCTAGGACGTTTATATGGCAAGGGCTTAGAAAATAGAGATAGTAGCTCCCTAGGGCCAAGGGTGGATTTGTTTCCTGATCAGTAGAGTATGATAATTTCTCCTTCCAGGCAAAGTTTGGACAGGTTTGCTAGCAACCCCCTTATAAAAGACTGGGGTTCTCTAAGCTGGGGTTCCTCAGCTGTGTGTGCAGCAGTCACCTGGCCTGCTTCCCGTCACTGCCACAGAATCTGGGGAAAAGGAAATAATGTGAACAGAAAGCTCAAGCTGCCCGCTCTGTTGTGAGTAATACACGTCCTTTGTCTCTGACCCGGCAGTCTTGTGTTTTCTGCCCTCACCCAAGAAGCTGTGGCAAGCTAAGCTGTTAGCTTGCAAGCAGAATAAAATCTCGAAGTTTTCCGAATTCTTGACATATCTGAGAGACCCTTGCAGAAGCTTTTTTTTTTTTAAAAAGACACTGTTGGCTAACCTAAAAATATTACTATATCAAATAGCCAATCTTGGGAGTGAGCAGTTAAGTTTCTTCAAGGCAGGCAAAAGTTACAGGATGAAATACAATTGTTTCTTCTCTGTTTCTTCCTCTGAGGTCTGCATGGCACACATCCTAATTCAGCACTCTCGAGCTGTCAGTGGAGCCATGCACTACAGCACAGAGGCTGTTCTCGAGAGATGAAACCCTTGACACCTCAAATGGATGGACACCACTTCCTATTTAGAAACCGGCTGGCCAAGACCGAGATGCTCATCCATTACATAGCAAGTCTTTCGATCCTGCTCTGAGAATTAGCTCTTGACATTAGTAGCTGAGATTACAAGACTTGTGAGGAAGCAGGGGAGAAGGGGAAATGTGTAAATGAATGAATGAACTGATAACCTTGTTCCTGCAGCTCTGGCGACTATAAGGGAAGATGAATGGCCTAGTCTCTAACTCAGGGAAGGAGATTCCATGGGTTACAAATCTTGGCTCATGGGATTGGGTGTATTTATCAGCACACTGGATGCTCACTGGGGCCATTTTCCAGATTTATGTGTCTCAAAGTCATGGATTCCTAAACCATGAGAGTGATAGCACTAATGAGTTTCCTCCCACTGCAAGACTGCCCTTCCTCCAAAAGCCATAAATTTCATAGATGGTCAGTGGAAATTCATGAAGGGAAAGAATGCCAACCATGTTACAGAAACAAGTTCTACCTTTAGCCTTGATTCTGGAAGAAACAAATCACCTCAAGGATTCCCCTTTTGGGTCCTATGAAAAGTCTTAGCTATCGTCTTTGGTAGTCTTAGCCATAGCTACTCTGTACCCCCCAAGCAAGCAAATCCCAAGACCTTATAGACCTTTGTCTTAAAACAGCATAATTAGGGCAGAGCAGAGCAACATCTGGGTACTTTACATTCCTGTCCCAAATCCAGTTAGGAACATGGCTAAAGATTTCAATACATCTCTGCAAAGGGATCCAACTCACAATGGTTTAACAAAAAAATGTGCGTTTTAACGAAGATGTCATAAAGAATGAGGAAGAGGAGTTGCTTCACTCAGTGCTCACAGGAAATTTAATAGGACTTCTCTGTCCTCCCCACAGTCACCTTCCCCTCAACCCCAGGGCCAACCACCTGTCTCCTCTCTCTTCTTGCCACAGCTCTCAAAAAGGCCCACTCTTGTCTCGAAAAATAGCTCTGTCCTTCACCTTTTATATAGATAACCTGCACAAAGCAGTTTAGTGACAACACAGTATCCCCCACCAGGCACGCAGGCCCTAGGGTTACTCTTCAACTTTGCCCTGATGGCACTAACCACCAACAAAATGCCTCCGAAGTCCAGCTTCCTCACCTAGCGAAGGCACATGAGAGCAGGGCCTCCCTCCCAGGCTGAGGGTACTGGGGCATGGCCCTTGTTCAGCATGGCTTTGGCTCCCAGGGAACACTTAACAGATGGTACCATGCTGAGCTCCAAGAGATACGGGGGCAGCAGGGGGAACGCACCAAAACCTCACTTTGCCATCACACCTGGTTTCAACAGCAGATGAAATCATCACGAAGCATGAATATACGTCTTTTCTTTTTTGTCTCAAGAATTAGTGGGGGTACCTGTTCACCCAGGGTCCTTGACGTTCATACTCCCACCCTTCCCCAGCACGACTGTAATTAAGAAATCTGCTAATTATAGCATAGGTCTGAGATGAAAGCTGCTCTATTTCACTGAAGGAATTGCAACTGTGTTGGCATTTGAAACAATTTAGAGCCTGTGAGATGGTGACAGGTACCTTGGCTGGCTCTCCTGAATTCCCAACCCCAACATGCAAGCTGTGTCACCCCGGCATTCCGGTAGAGGCAGCGGATGACTTATAAACATAAAAATTCAAAGGGACAAACACTTGGGAAAGTGGCATTACACTGACATAGCACCAACTCTTTAAATAGTCTACAAGCATTTTTTCTTGTATTTCCATCAAGAGAATTTTTGAACACGCATGCCTGATACAAGGCTACTTTTTATTTGTGAATTATATACATGTTTTACAATACCAACATATTACATACTTGATAAAACATACATGAGATGAAGGATAAATATTTTGGATAAAGGCCAAGTGTGAAGGAATCTGCTTTCAACTTTTTGAAAGTCTCGGTTTCATGCTTTGTGATAGAGTAATCCCAAGGTTTCATTCTAAGTTTGATCTATTTTACTATTTGTTTAAATGCCTTTCATGTGTGAAACAGTCCCAAAAATAAGAAGGGTATTGTTGACGATACCTAGTAAATCATGAAACTTAAGTTTTCAGTCCCATCCACCGATAACACGTATGGTTTTTTGAAATGCTTTTGTGCTTGCGTTGGTATTCTCCTCAACCCATGGTTTCTTAGCAAGAGTATTTTTAAGACACTTGTTCATTTTTTAAGGGTTAAAATAGGAGCTAAATTAGGTATGTTAATTCACAGATAAACAGGCTCATATAAAGATGTTGGGCTGTTTTGGTCCCTGAGAGATCTCCAGGTTCTAAAGCAGCCGTGCGAATAGCGGGTGGTCCATAAATATTTGTTGAGTCAAAGTTTCCAAATAACTACCACTACTTCCATACAGAGAGTAGATTTCAGCGGGGGGTAGGAATGGAAATGCAGAGAAAAGGCAGTAGGCTACTACAACTGCTCTGGCAAGAAATGATGGGGTTTGGACTAGGCAGTTAGGATGGATAAGAATGGAAGAATTCAGGGGCGCCTGGGTGGCTCAGTCGGTTTAGCGCCTGACTTCGGCTCAGGTCATGATCTCGCAGTTCACGGGTTTGAGCCCCACATCGGGCTGTATGCTTACAGTTCAGAGCCTGGAGCCTGCTTCGGAATCTGTGTCTCCCTCTCTCTCGGCCCCACCCGTGCCCATGCTTGGTTTCTCTCTCTCTCTCTCTCTCTCAAAAATAAATAAACGTTAAAAAAATTTTTAATTAAAAAAAAGAATGGAAGAATTCAAGCCATGTTTTAGAAGAAGAGTCAGCAGAATTCAGTGACAGATTATACAACGGAGGCTGAGAACAAGGATGGTGAGTCAAGGGTGGCAGCCGGATCGAGGCAAGTTAAGTGGTTTATAGAGGTGGCATTAGCTGAGATTTGGAAGAGGGATTAATGAGAGGAGGATTTATACATCATCATAAAATCCCAACAGCTCTATTCTATAACTTTTCCCAAAACCCAACTATTTCTCATCCAAATCTCTGCTACTAACCTAGTTCAAACCATCACTGGATTTCACCTGACTTTTTACATCAAACTCCTAATTGATCTATTTTCACTCTGTCCCCTCTATAATCTACACAACACTTATAGGAAGTATTTTTATTTATTTTTTAACCTAAACTTTAGTTCGTGCAATATTGGTTTCAGGAGTAGAATTCAGTGATTCATCACTTACATAAAACACCCGGTGCTCATCACAACAAGTGCCTTCCCCTTAATATCCATCACCCGTCTAGCTCATCCCCCGCCCACCTCCCTCCATCAACCCATAGTTTGTTTTCTATCCTTAAGATTCTCTTACAGTTTGTTTCTCTCTTCTCTTCCCCCCTTCTCATATGTTCATCTGTTTTGTTTCTTAAACTCCACATATGACTGAAATCATATGGTATTTGTCTTTTTCTGTTTGACTTATCTCGCTTAGCACAATATATATATATATACAGAGAGAGAGAGAGAGAGAGAGAAGATATGGTGTATATATACACCATTCATCAGTCAATGGGCATTTTGGCCCTTTCCATGGTTTGGCTATTGTTGATAATGCTTCTATAAACACTGAAATTTGTATTTTTGTATCCTTTGGAAAAATACCTAGTAGTGCAATTGCTGGATTGTAGGGTAGTTCTATTTTTAGTTTGTGAGGAACCTCCATACTGTTTTCCACAGTGGCTGCACCAGTTTGCATTCCCGCCAACAGTGCAACAGGGTTCCCCTTTTTCCACATCCTCGACAACACCCATTATTTCTTGTGTTGTTCATGTTAGACATTCTGACAGGTGTAAGGCGATATCTCATCATGGTTTTGATTTGTATTTCCCTGATGATGAGTGATATTGAGCACCTTTTCATGTCTGTTAGCCATATGGATGTCTTCTTTGGAAAAGTGTCTATTCATGTCTTCTGCCCACTTCTTAACTGAGTTATTTCTTTTTGGGGTGCTGACTTTGATAAGTTCTTTATAGATTTTGGATATTAATCCTTTATCAGATATGTCATTTGCAAATATCTTCTCTCATTCTTTAGTCTGCCTTTTAGTTTTGGTGACTGCTTCCTTCACTGTGCAGAAGCTTTTTCACTTGATGAAGTCCCAATAGTTCATGTTTGTTTTCATTTCTCTTGTCTTTGGTGGCATGTCTAATAAGAAGTTGCTCTGGCCAAGGTCAAAGAGGTTTCTGCCTGTGTTCTCCTCTAGGATTTTGATGGTTTCCTGTGTCACATTTAGGTCTTTTATCCATCTTGAGTTTATTTTTGTGTATGGTGTAATAAAGTGGTCCAGCTTCATTCTTCTGCATGTTCTCGTCCACGGACCATGAGATCATGACCTGAACTGAAGTCAGGTGCTTAACTGACTGAGCCATCCAGGCGCCCCCCAGCTTTTTCTCCTCTCTTGACATCTTCCATGCATAAAGGATGAGGAATAAACAGCATGCCTCTCTCCCACTCCCGGTTAGTGGACAGAAATATCTCTCTTCTTTTTTCTTCTTTCTAAGGTGTCATTAGTCATATTGTTTAAATTATATTGCAAAAACTTATTTTCTCTTTTTTAAACCAGTTGAGCATGGGGCAGTTTGTGTAAATAATATATTTACCTAACTTTTAGAATTCCTGAACAGAAATAATAAATCTGGCCAATAATAATAACAACTGTGGAATTGAACACATTTCCTCAGAGGGGCACTCGGCAGGGGAATCTGGTAATTAGAGTCAGCAAACCGCCCTTGGCCAGCAGAACGTCTTTCTTAAAAGCTCAACAAAAATAATTCTGGGGAAAATAAAAAGGCATAATCTGTGAAATGCTGAATGCAAACTATACCACGTGACCTAATTAAGCGGACTGCTATGAAGGCTATTTCCAAAATATTCAATAAAATGAACCTCATTATGGCAGTTTGGGGAAGGGAGCCTGTTTGTTTTGGAGGTGGAAATTCCAGATAGTACAATATTAAAAGAAGATAGATTTGAAAACAAAAGAGGTTACTGTGAAGAGCAGATAAATGAAGTGTAAGCATATTTGGTGTTAAACATAATTTTTTTCCCACAGCTACAATATCAGGTACTGCAGCCACACGTGAAATTGAATCTTTTTTTTCACCGTGAAGACACTGTGTTTAGTTAGATCCATGGTACCCATCTAATATCGTTGATGTGAGTCTTAATAATATTGAAGGCCTGCTATTTATTTAGCAGGCTGAGAGTTCCAAAGTGGGTATATGACCTCGTCACCGGATTGGAGAATGTAGAGGTACTTACTGAGCTATGTTAATGGACAAAGTAGATAATTGTTCTGTTGCTTCTAGTCAGTTCATCCTTCTGTCCATCCATCCATCCTTCCATCCATCCACTCAGCTGTCCATGTTCTCTTTTATAGAGAGAAAGAGAATGAGCAGAGGGAGAGAGGCAGAGTGAGAGTGAGAGGGGGACAGAGAGAAACAGAGAGAGAGAGAGAGAGAGAGAGAGAGAGAGAGAGAGAGAGAGGGAGGGAGGGAAAGAAAATCTCAAGCAGGCTCCACACTCAATGTGGAGCCCAACCTGGGGCTCATTCCCATGACCCTGGGATCATGACCTGAGCCCAAATCAAGAGTTGGACACTCAACCTACTGAGCCATGTGGGTGCCCCTCCTTTTTTTCATTCAAATGTTTATTGAATGTCTGCTATGTCTTTTGGTGCTATTTTAGGTGCTGGAGATAAAGCAGGGAATCAAATAAACAAGGTCCTGCTCACATGTGCTTACATAGTAGTGGGGGTTGGAATGGAGAGAGATAATGAACACACAGATAAATAAGTACATGGTGTAACAGGTAAGAAAAAATCATAAGGAGGAAGACGAAGCCTGCTAAAGCATAAAGCCTAACGGAAGAGTGTGTGTGTATGTGTGTGCACACTATTTCAACAGAAACCAGGATGAAGTTTGGAAAAAAAGCTTGAGATTACCTGGGGGGAAGATCCACAGAAGTGGTGCAAAGGCTCTGAGGTAGGAGGGAGTTGGGCTGTCTAGGAATATCACAGGACAATTTGACTGAAGTAGAGTTTTCAAGAAAGAAAGCCATAGAAGTCAAGAGCTGAGAGATACCTTTTGGCAAGGTCGAGTACTCAGGGCCTTGCAAGTAATGGATTTAGTCTTTGAGGGATGGGAAGCCAGTAGAGGGTTTGGGTTTTCCAGTCACCTCATCTGATTTATATGTTAAAATACTACTTCTGGGGGCACCTGGGTGGCTCAATCGGTTGAGCATCCAACTCTGGCTCAGGTCATAATCTCATGGTTCATGAGTTCGAGCCCCACATCAGGCTCTGTGCTGACAGCTCAGAGCCTGGAACCTGTTTCAGATTCTATGTTTCCCTCTCTCTCTGCCCCTCCCCCACTCACACTCCATCTGTCTCTGTCTCTCAAATATGAATAGACATTTAAAAAAATAAAATAAAAAGGAAGAGAAAAAGCTGGGACTCAGGGCTCCGAGCCGAGACTTCTGCATTGCCATTGCAAACATCTAACCTTGAGGCCTGAGCTCTGAGCTCACTTTCTTCTGAGTTGTATGCCAGATGCTATAGAAATGGAAAGTTGTCAGTTTCCTGGGACTCTTAATACCCCTGTACTCTAGAAAGAAATTGGAAATGTTCTCATTTCCCCCCACTATGATTGAACATTTCTGGAGAAGCTAGCAGCCTAAATCAGGTTCCCAGCTGATATAATTATTACATCCAGATCATTAAGGTGATGTCTCTAAAATCTAGTGATTTGGCATTTTTCAATTGGAATAGAATTGAAAAATTAAATTTCATGCTGAACTATGAAAGAAGAAAGTGGGAAGAAGAGAAGAAGAAAAACAGTGACGTGTCATTTGCAAATAACATGTGAATCGTGTTCAGAGCATTCTTTAAAACATCCTTTAGAAATAACACTCCCACTATCACATTGTTAGTGAAAGTTTAAATTGATAAATTTATTTCATTTCTATAGGGAAGTTGGGGGGAGCCCCTGTCAAAAATGTACAGGCACGCACTCTGGAATGAATAAATTCTAGTGCTAACAACTCCTTCTTCAACTTACACAAGTTCCCAAAGATAACCTAGCATCAAAGATGTCCACTGCAAACTTGGGAACAGAAGGTCCCTGTAAACAATCTAGATGCCTGTCATTAGAAGACTAGAGAAATAAATCCTGGCACATCCAAAATATAACTGAAATATAGAAGGAGATCATCTCTGAGTTGTGAGGTGGAAATAGATCTAAGATCACTAAGGAAAATCAAGCACGATGGCGTTCACACTGCAAAGTCAGGTGCTACTAGCTTCAGGTTCTGCAGCGAGACTGGCTTTGAAACCCAGCTCTCCCGTTCACTGGCCATGTGACCTTGGACAATTCCTTTCATCTCCTTCTGACTCAGTTTCCTTTCTGTAAGATAGGGTTAATATTATTTATCTCAAAAAGTATTGGTTGGGATGAAATGAATTAGTATATGTAAAGCACTTGAATGTGGCCTCAAGAAATGCGAAACACAGAATTTCGAGACATACACGAGCAGGAAGAATTCATCACCAGCATGTCCACACTACAAGGCAAGGTAGACGCTGTCCTTTCAGGCAGAAGGAAAATGATGCCAGGTGGAAATTTCGATCCACACAAAGGAGGTAAAATCACTGGCCATGGTAACTCCGTGGGTAAATATCTAAGATTCTTTTCATATTACTTAAATATCATTAAAAGGCAATTGTTTACACAAAAAATAAAAACAATATAATATTTATTGGATATACAGGGTTTATAACATATATGTAACTGACATATAGGACAATACCAAAAAGGCAGGAGGGGAACCAGAAGTAGACTGCTGTAAAGTTCTCATACTATGTGTAAAGTGGTATCATACCACTTGAGAGTAAACTGGGGGCACCTGGGTGGCTCAGTCGGTTAAGCGTCCGACTTCCGCTCAGCTCATGATCTCACGGTTTGTGAGTTCAAGCCCTGTGTCAGACTCTGTGCTGACAGCTCTGAGCCTGGAACCTGCTTCAGATTCTGTGTCTCCCTCCCTCTCTGCCCCACCCCTGCCTGTGCTCTGTCTCTCCCTCTCTCAAAAATAAATAAACACTAAAAATTTTTAAAAGAAAGTACACTGATAAAGTTAAAGGTACATGCTACCACCCCTAAAGCAACCGCTAAAATAACAAAACAACTCCTGTGGCTAATAAAACCACAGAGGAGACAAAAATAAGGTATATGAACATTTAGGTTATCCAAAAGGAGGTGGATAATGAGAGAAAAAAGAACAAAGAAAAGATGAGAGAAACTTAAAAAAATCTCAAGATGATAGATTTAAATAAAAGCAATACCCAAGTGTCTACTGTCTATGAAGAATGAGCTCTAATATAATGACACACACTGGTTAAATATAAAAGAATGGAACAAATGTAATACGCTAACCCTAGCCAAAAGAAAGCTTAAATGACTAAGTTGTTACAAGAAAAAGTAGATTTCACAGTAAAGAATATTTCCAGGTATAATGAAGGCCACCTCAAAATGAGAAAAGGGTCATTTCACCAATAAAACATAACAATCCGGAGGTACGTGGGTGGCTCAGTCAGTTAAGCGTCCGACTTTGGCTCAGGTCATGATCTTGAGGTTCATGAGTTCGAACCCCGTGTCGGGCTCTGTGCTGACAGCTCAGAGCCTGGAGCCTGCTTCAGATTCTGTGTCCCCTTCTCTCTGCCCCTCCCCGGCTCATGCTCTGTCTCTCTTTCTCTCCCAAAAATAAATAAACATTAAAAAAAAATTTTTTTAAGACATAACAATCCAAAACATTTATAAATCTGATAAAAGAGTTTCTAAATACATGAAGTAATGATTTATGGAACTGTAAGAAGAAATAAAAATCTAGAGTTGTCTTCAAAGACATCAATACCCTCTCTTAAAAACTGATAGAACAAGGGCGCCCGGGTGGCTCAGTCAGTCAAGCGTTTTGTTTGTTAAAGTTTTTGTTTGTAATTAAAAAAAAAATTTTTTTAAACAGTTTTTAAAATAATTTATAGAACAAATAGACAGAAAACCAGTAAGGATACAGAAGACTTGAACACCATCAACCAACTTGACCTATTTGGTGTTAATCCAACAACAAAGTACACCCTGAACATTTACTAAGATAAATCATATGCCACGCTACAAAATAAGTATCAACAGATTTGAAAGATTTAATTCATATAAAATATTTTTTGCCCCTAATAGAATTAAATTAGAAATCAGTAACAGAAAGATTGCTGGAAAACCCACAAATATTTTAATATTTAATACCGTGAAATATACACCAAATATAACCCAAAGGACCAAAAAAAAAAAAAAATCAAGTGGAAAATTAGAAAGTATTTTGAACCAAATGGAAATGAAACAAAAAAACAACACAACAAAAAATATTTGTGAGATGTTGCTAGAGGAAACTGTATAGTTTCCTACATTTAAATGCCTATATTTGAAAAGAAGAAAAGTCCCAAATAATAGTCACAACATGGATGGCTCTCAAGATAATTACGCTAAGTTACAGAAGCAGAAAAAAAAAAGGTTATACACTGTATGAGTCGATTTTTATAAAATTCTTGAGACTACAAACTACTCAATAGTGACAGAAAATAGATTGGTGTTGGCTGGGCACCTCCCAGGGGTGTGAGGAGGGGTCAGTAGGGACTGGTCACAGAGGAATATGGGGAAACTTTTGGGAGTGATGGTTAAGTTCATTATCTTAATTATAGTGAATGGATTCATAGGTGTAGATATGCCAAATTTTATCAAACTTTATACTTTATGTATGTGCAAGTTTATTGTACATGAATTATACTTTAATAAACTGTTAGTATTTATTTTTGAGAGAGACAGTGTGAGCAGGGGAGGGGCAGAGAGAGAGGGAGACACAGAATCCAAAGCAGGCTCCAGGCTCTGAGCTGTCAGCACAGAGCCCAATGTGGGGCTTGAACTCATGAGCCGTGAGATCACGACCTGAGCCGAAGTCAGACGTTTAATGGACTGAGTCACCCAGGCACCCCTAAACTGCTTTTTAAAAAACCATGCCTATTTGCTTATTAACCTATCTTAACTAGGAGTGGGATACTGCTGATATGTGAGGGTAGGGGACCTGAGCAGCAAAGGGAAAGAAAAGGACTAATACAAAAAGGTACCTATGAAATGTTCCTGTGCATGAATTTATGTGCAGTTTAAATGAATATCTGCTAATGAAGAAAAACATCTTTAACCCACTTTGTTCCGAAAGTGTCCAACTATGCCTCTGAATCCCATCCCCCTCTGAATGACCAACAATATAATAATGAAAGTAACAAAACTCCAGTGCCTTTCAAGAAGCAGGCACCATGCTATATGCTGGGCACATACATGGTCTCATCTTATCTTTATAACAATCTTATGAGACAAGTATTAATATCATCCCCATTCTTCAGATAAGGGCAGCTGCTAACCAGCCCAGACTTTTCTCAAACACTGATTTCCTAGTGCACTCGGCTGTCTGATCACGGCTCCCAGAGAATCATCTATGTTCACAGACACCAAACCCTAAAGGAGACATACTCTGTGCCAGAATATAATGGGACCATCCCCCCAAAAGAGCAAAACTCCATTCCTAGTGAAAAGAGTTTAAAAGTAAGTAAAAAGGCACTTTATCTGGTTGGTATATACCAACGTAAGTATACAGTCGAATGGTCCAATGTCTACGCATCTAGTATGTTACCTACACATCCATGTTAAATCACACATGGGGCTTGGATGGCCCTAGATGAAGGAAACGAAACGATCCTGGTTTGGCTGCACAGTAGAAGCATGTGGGGGACACCACAAAGTCCAGGCCACACCTCAGGCTGAATCCACCAGATTCTCTGGGAGTAGAGTCTGGGCATCCAGCACTTACAAACAGAACAAAACTCCCCAGATGATTCTAACCTGCAGCTGAGGTGAATAAATCGCTATTTGTTCTTCAGTGTAAAATAGAGGAATGGGCTCTCTGGAATAGGAGACATTTTGAAAATAAGAAGACTCCTTGAGGTAACGGAAACGACCATAAACATTGTCTGATCTTCAGACATAAATGACATACAGTTGCATGGGCCCAGACAAATCTCTAGAATCAAACAAACAAACCAATCTTACCCATTCTCCTTGGAGAATCAGGGAAGTCTGGATGACTTTTGCCCTTTTAATTTCTACCCTCCATTTCTGTTGACAGTTTTAACCACAAGCATGTACTCTCAGGCTTTAATTCTGAAAAGAAAAGAGAAGAAAGGTCACCTTGAGCCAATCGGATAGTCCCAGTTTCCTTCCACACATCCCTGTCGCGTACAGCTCAATCTTCCGTACCAGCTCCTGGTAAGAGCCTTAGTTCCCCAAAAGAAAAGCCACATGATCCAACAGTTCCTCCACCTCTTCCTGCTCCTGCCTTGACATTTATGCCCATTTGGAATTAACTGCATGACTCTATCCCTTAATTCCCACTTAAGATATTGGTAATTGTCCCCTCTCTAGCTGAGACCTCCAGTGTGGCCTCCAAGTTTGGGACATTACACAAACAGTCTCCTAGCAGCACATAAAGGTTGATCTACTGAAACCTGGACCACGATGTGCCAACAATGAACATCCTAGGCACCATGTTTTCTGTTTTAATGGAGACACCCTATGTGTTCAGTTTGACCTAGCTTTCTGATTAGGTTGTTGGCAGTCTTTTACGGGGGACAATGCCAGTGAAGGCTTCCAAAGACCATAATCTTCAAATCTTGGTGCACACTTTGTGCATTTGCTCATTCATTCATTCATTCGTTATACACCTTCATGGAATATGTTTTCCGGAGTTGGCATCTGCTTAAGGGCCCAGGCCACAAAGCTAAGAAACACATTCTGTATCCTCAAAGAGTTTACCACCTAGTAAAGAACTCAGGCGACCAAACCAACAACTAAACCAAAGGGTGGTTCACAATGAGAGAAGAAAACAATAAGCTAAGTTCCATCAACTATGGGCTGTGTGATCTTGGGAAATCTACCTAACTGCTCTGTGCCTCAGTTTCCTTGTCAACAACATTGAATTATTTTTTCTTTTTTTTTTTAATTTTTTTCTTAATGTTTATTTATTCTGAAGGAGAGAGAGACAGAGCAGGAGCAGGGGAGGGGCAGAGAGAGAGAGAGAGAGAGACAGAATCTGAAGCATGCTCTAAGCACCAAGCTGTCAGCACAGAGCCGGAAGCGGGGCTCGAACCCACAAGCTGTAAGATCATGACCTGAGATGAAGTCGAACGCTTAACCGACTGTGCCACCCAGGCGTCCCAACAACACAGAATTATTAAAAGCACCTGCCATTACGGTTGTGATGAGTACTAAAAGAGTTATGATTTGTAAAGTGCTTTGAATGGTGTTTGGTATATATCAACGTTTGCTCAAGGAAACAGATTAAAAAAAATTTTTTTAATCTATTACCAGCATAGAGAAGGCAGAAATAAATCCACACAATACTGGCCAGTTCATTTTTGACAGTGGTGCAAAGGTAATTCAATGAGGAAAAAAAAATTTCTTTTCAATAAATGTTGTCGGAACAGCTGGTTATTAAGTACCAAAAGAGGAGGACCTTGACTTACATTTCACTGTACGGACAAAACCCAAAGCGCACCCACCGTAGGTCCAAATGTAAAATCTAAAATTATAAAACTTCAAAAGGAGAACTTCGGAGAAAAGTCTTTATGACCTTGTAGTGTGCAATAATTTCCTCCAGAAGACAGAAAGTACAAATCGTAAAAGAAAACATGGCGGGGGGGGGGGGGGGGGAAAAAAAAACGTTGAAAATCTGGACATCATCAAAAGTAAAGACTCGTGCGTCGGAAAAACCATTAAGAGAATGATGGAGGGGCGCCTGGGTGGCTTAGGTCATGATCTCACAGTTCGTGGGTTCGAGCCCTGCGTCGGGCTCTGTGCTGACAGCTTGGAGGCTGGAACCTGCTTCGGATTCTGTGTCTCCCCCTCTCTCTGCCCCTCCCCTGCTCATGCTCTGTCTCTCTCTGTCTCTCAATAATAAATAAATGTTTAAAAAAACAATTTTTTTTTTTTAAAGAAAAGAATGATGGGATGATGTGTCGTGACCACAGCCAGGAGTAAGGGCAGGACGCATGGAGGCTGGGGAGCGAGGGAAGGCAGACACAGGCCACCTGAGCTGGGCAGGTGGCCGCTCTGACCAGCAAGGGAACTTACAGACGCGGCGGTCTCTGCCCGGAGCGAGGAAGCCTCCGCACCTACGGCCAGAATCTTCAAAGTTTACAGAGAGGCCTCCCGGGGCCGCGTCTACCGTCCAGAAGGGCTCGGGGCTCCACCCCGCCTTGCTCCCTCAAGGCTGCGACCTCGAAAATGGCTCCAGAGAAGGGAAGGAGGAAGGGGGCCGCGACCACGGTCAGGGGCGGGGCCAGGGGCCTCCAATCCCCAGGCAGCTTGAGGGTCAGCCCCGGCCACGCCCCCTCCGTGAGCTCCCCCAACAGGAAGACGCGTGGATGGCGAATGGGCCACAGAAAGAAGGCTCAACATCATTCCTCATCAGGGAAATGCAAAGGAAAACGATGTTGTGATACCGTAACACATCCATTAAAGTGGCTTAAAAAAAAAAAAAAAAAACACGAACAATGTTAAGTGTCAAGGACGTGAAGCAGGTGGAACTGGCATGCATTGTTAGTGGGAAGGCAAAATAGCACAAGCACCGTGGAGACCAGTCTGAAAGTTTCTAATAAACATGCACTTACCGTAGGACCCAGCAATCCGGCTTCAAGTATTTACTCAGGAAAAATGAAAATGCATGTCCACACGAAACCCTATATGCAAATGTTTAGAGCAGCTTTCCTCATAATTCCCCCAAACTTTAAGCAGCTCAAATATCCAGCAGCTGGGAAATGGATAAAGAAGCCGTAGGACTGGCCTACAATGGGGTGAACAGCAATAAAAAATAATAAATAAATAACACACCACTGATACCTTCACTGGTGGATGCATTTCAAAAGCATTATGAGGGGCGCCTGGGTGGCGCAGTCGGTTAAGCGTCCGACTTCAGCCAGGTCACGATCTCGCGGTCCGTGAGTTCGAGCCCCGCGTCGGGCTCTGGGCTGATGGCTCAGAGCCTGGAGCCTGTTTCCGATTCTGTGTCTCCCTCTCTCTCTGCCCCTCGCCCGTTCATGCTCTGTCTCTCTCTGTCCCAAAAATAAATAAACGTTGAAAAAAAAAATTAAAAAAAAAAAAAGCATTATGATACGAGAGAGCACATACTGCTATATGATTCCATGTGTATGACATTCTGGGAACATTAGAAGTCCAGGGACAGAAATCACATCAGGAGGTGCCAGTGCTGTTGGCCTGGGGCGGTCAGAAGGCTGGCTGACTGCAAAGCGGCTTCAGTGGGTTTTCAGAGATGACAGAAATGTTCTTTATCGTGATTGCGGTGGTGATTCCATGACCATATACATTTGTATAAACTCTCAGAACTGCAAAGGGTATATTTACCTGTCTGTAAATTATACTTCAATAGATCAGACAGAAAGTGCTCGTAAAAGTAAGGTGTGCTTCTTGTAAAAAATAAAATACACAGTAAAAAGTAAAAGGTTCGCTGTCAACAGATCATGTGTGTGTACGTGGTTTTCCTCTGGTCACACCACTGTATACACTTGTTGAAATAAACAGAACCATGGACTTGGAAGGGGTGAATGTAAATAAACCTGACTTTACAAAAATTATAAGAATGCCCCACTAAGAAGGGAAGAAAACAGAAACTCCCTTGAGAGATTTAGTGATTGGCTCAAAGGTTTGAATTTCATTAAAAGATAGGTAACTGTCGGGGCACCTGAGCGGCTCAGTTGGTTAAACGTCTGACTTCAGCTCAGGTCATGATCTCGAACTGTTGGTGGGTTCAAGCTCTGTGTCAGGCTCTGTGCTAACAGCTTAGAGCCTGAAGGCTGCTTCAGATTCTGTGTCACCCTCTCTCTCTGCCCCTCCCCTGCTCGTGCTCTGTTCTCTCTCACGCAAAAATAAACATTAAAACGTGTTAAAAAAAAAAAAAAAAACTGTCTGAGGGCATCAGAGGGGCCTCCAGGAAGAGATGGCATTTGAACGGGGTTTTGAATGGTAAGTGGAAGTTTGTCCTTTGAGGAATTATTTGGTGGACATTCTTGGTATGTGATTTGAAATTCAGTCCACAAAATATTTATCGAGCACCCTCTCTGTGTTAAGCATCAGATTAGGGTGGGGTTTCCGGCCACCACACTACCGGCACCTGGGGCTGTGTTACTCTGTTGTGAGGGGCCAGCTTGCGCAACGCAGGGCATTTAGCAGCATCCCTGACCCCAACCCACTAGACGCGAGAAGCACCTACCCCCCAGTTGCGACAACCAAGTGTCTCCAGACATGGCAGATGTTTCTTGGGCAGCAAAATCAACACACACACACACACACCCTGAATCACTGCACTAGAGTCCTAGGATCAAAATATTGAGTGAGACTCCCTACCTAAAGCAGCTGACCATCTCATCGCAGGGAGAGAAAGCAAACAGGACTTATGGTGCTGGTTCATGTTACAGATTGTGTGTGCGTTTGTGTGTATGTGTGTGTGCACATTTTGAATAAGATAGGTCTGCATGGGACGGTGGTTAGAGATGCAGAATCTAGAGAACTGAAGATAGGCCCACAGGGTCTAAATGTGAGCTCTATCACTTAGAAAATATGTGATCTGGGGGACTTTTCACTTGAGTTCTGTATGTTCCAGCTTCCCTGTTTGTAGAATATGAGGCAGAAACCTACATCAGAGGATTGTCAAAAGCATTGAATAACTCCAGATCAGGGGCGCCTGGGTGGCTCAGGCAGTTAAGCATCCAACTTCGGCTCGGGTCATGATCTCACGGTTCGTGGGTTTGAGCCCTGCATCAGCTCTGTGCTGACAGCTCAGAGCCTGGAGCCTGCTTCGGATTCTGTGTCTCCGTCTCTCTCTGCCCCTTCCCTGCTCACGCTCTGTCTCTCTCTGTCTCTCAAAAATAAACACACGTCAAAAAAATTTTTTTAAAGAAAACAACTCCAGATTGGAAAACACAGTGTCTGAAACATGGTAAGGACTCAGTGAATGAACTCAATAAATGTTAGTTGTTGTTAATTTCTCCCATTTAAGGCCAAAAGGGTCTTGAAAGTCTATAATAAGTTGTGCGTGGTGTGCCTTCAGTATAGTAGATATTTCATAAATATTTGAGGGAAGTAGGGAGGGAATACATAAATAAAAATATTAGCTGGTTATAAGTTACTCTCACCTCTCAAATAAGCCTGTGAGTATCTCCCTAACAGAATGGCAGTGGGAACAAAATCTTTGAAAAGTGCCTGATACTAATAATAAGCATACAATGCATTTTTCAGTTGGGGTCATTATTAGTAGTGTTATTTTACAGTCAGTCATCAAGAGATCTTCACCGGGTGAGGTTCCTCCAGAAAAGACTGATAGATTCTGAAGTTTTCTTCAAAGACCTTCATCTTTCACAAACGTACCAGAAAGATCCCCTTTTGCTTACCAGCCAGGGAGCGAGGTAGCTGTGACATCACTAATTTAAGCTGAGAGGGAGGAAAAAGAGTTGGGACTGATGGCAAGTGTTTTGGCATGAAGCTAAAACACTCGCCCACTCGGACATCTGTCTGCTTATGTTCTGGTTTCATCGAACATCACGGAGACGAAGACACCAGAAGATGAACAAAATAAAAACACGTGGAACTTCTGGCTCTGTGTGGAGGGCCGTCACTCAACACAAGCACACTCTTGACGTGTCCAAAGGTCGAGCATTTCCTCACCTGTGGTCGGGGATGGAGGCAGGAGTACGGGTGGAAGGAGATGTAGAAGAGTGAGGGAGGCGGGGCGCCTGGGTGGCTCAGTCGGTTAAGCCTCCGACTTCAGCTCAGGTCACGATCTCGCGGTCCGTGAGTTCGAGCCCCGCGTCGGGCTCTGGGCTGATGGCTCGGAGCCTGGAGCCTGCTTCCGATTCTGTGTCTCCCTCTCTCTCTCTGCCCCTTCCCCGTTCATGCTCTGTCTCTGTCTGTCTCAAGAATAAATAAACGTTAAAAAAAAAAAAATTAAAAAAAAAAAAAAAGAAGAAGAGTGAGGGAGGCCACCACCTTTGTGTGTGGTGCTTGCTGGGTATGAGTTCCAGACATGAAGGTAGCTGGTCTCAGGAACAGTCAGAGAAGAAGGATGATAGGTGAAAGAGAAGCACAGACTTCCTTCCTGGAAAACTGCCCCTTTCCTCCTCCACTTCACGTTCATTAACACTCCCCATGGTGGACCAGATTGTGTCTTCCCAAAGTTCATACATCGAAGCCCTAACCTCCTGGGGGACGGTCTTAGGAGGGACTTCGGGGAGTTGACTGGGGTTAGACGAGGTCTTGAGGGTGGGGCCCTCGTGTGAAGATTAACGTCCTTATCAGAAGAGACACCAGAGGGCTTGCTCTTTCTCCCCACCATGTGAAGACACAGCAAGAAGGTGGCCATCCGCAAGCCAGGAAGAGAGCTCTCAGCAGAAACCAACCATGCTGGAGCTTTGACCTTGGACGGCCGGCCTCCACAACTGTGAGAAACTAAATGTCTGTTGTTAAACTACTCAGTCCATGGGATTTTATTAAGGTAGCCTGAGTTGATGGAGAAAGCTCTTTAAATCTCAGCTCAAAGAGCCCATTCTTAAGGATTATATTTCTTTTAATCCAACAGATTAGAGAAGGGCCTTCAGCTGTACGCTCTGGTTGAGCCCTGGCTTTTTTCCAAAGTAGTTCTATATGTGGGGGAGTGTTTCATGGACATCTATTCCCCAGCCCCACCTCTACTGACCTGGAATCTCCCCGAGGACAGGACCACATGTATTTAAGATCATCCCTCTATACCTAGCATCAGCATCCTGGATTAATATGATAATATATTTGCTTGGGGGACTTGGAGAGACAAAAGACTAAGATATATTGTCCCACAAAGATGTCTAGCCTTGCTTGCGCTCTCTCAACTGCTGTATCAGATGCTGTCTCTGCATTAAACATGGCATTCTGAGTCACATTCGCAGCCCTCGGTCTTACTTCTGTAGCTCTCATCTCAACCCATTTCACCCTGACTTGCACCTTCCATGTTACCAATGACATTAGAATTCAAACCCTCATTTCTTTCCTCATGTCACTCTTTATATCTGACTCATGTGATTGTCTTCCTGATCATGACCTGGAACTTGGCTCTGCATGGGGAGCTGTCTTTCAACCCAAGCTTTCTAGATGTTTATGCACCTAGTGACTGCTTCAAAATACGTGCAGCAAAATGACAGAGCAGAAAGGAGAAATGGACAAACCCGTAACTATAGTCAGAGACTTCAAAACCCGGTCTCTCAAAACTTGATAGAAGAAGTAGACAGAAGATCAATATGGATATACATGACTTGAGTTAATTGTCAACCAACTCGCCCTCGTTGACATTATTGACATTCCATACAAGAACACGAGAATACACATCCTTTTCAAGGGCGCGAGTATCATTTCAAAAGCATATGGAAGTTCCTGAGGAAGTCAAGGGGAAAAGGAAAAACTCAAGAGGTTCAAGCTTGGGCCACTACCTGCCTTTGTTCTCACAGTCCAAATAAGCTCATTTCGAATCCCACTGTGGTTAATCAAGCAGTGATTAGTAAAGCAGTGATCACCTTTAGTAAAATAAATAGCAGATAATGAAGGAGATTTAAAAGGGAGATAAAGAGGAAGACAATGAGGAACGAAGCCCACAAGCTCATTATCCATTCCAAAAAGAGACAGAGAAACCTATTCGTTACAATTACAAATAACAGTTTTCTCTGAATTAAGGTATTCTTCAAGAAGTCATTGCACTCCTAAATATCCAATTAAATAAGTAATACTATGACGCATCGTAAAACCCTTTCAGGGCTTTGAGTGCTAAAGAAAACTCCGCTTAAACGTCGGAAAGAGTATGGTACATGTGGGCCTATAATTCTTGCCTCCTCCTATTGTTAATAGCTCTATGTTTCTTGTTTATTTTACAGATGGGCTCAGCCAAAGGCACACATGCAGATTCTTTGTGTGTGTGTGTGTGTGTGTGTGTGTGTGTGTGTGTGTGTGTATCTGAATGTGAATGAATTCTGTTCCTTGAAGAAAACCATTTGGGGAAAATAAAACTTGGAAATAATAAATTAAATATCAGAAATAGAAAGAGATGTTTATGTGTAGATTGTTTTTCATATATTTTTTCCTCTCTCTCTTTTTCGATTTCCTCTCTCATCAGCTCACCTTTGCCCTCCAAAGGTGTGATCAATTACTGCTTTTTGTCTTGAATCAATATGTTTCACAAAAAAGGAAAATTGGTTTTTCTTATAGACTGTGAATCAATTACATTAAGCTATGTAATACAAGGTGTTAACATTCTGTTTAAATGTGTTGTTTAAAAGATTCTGTTTTAGCTAAGTCTTGAATAACTAGAAAACATAATAAAATATGATTGCATTTTGTGAGTCTGGACCAATGATTTTTTGGTGAACAACAATAAACATTAGATTTGTCCTGTCTCCTGATCGTCTCTCCTCCTTAGGGAATATTCCTCCTAACATCAGAGACCTTCTTTAAAAAAACGTAGAGGCTTAAATGTTTTGTTTTAAAAGGCATGGCGTTCATTATTGCCCTCTTGGCCTTTCTGTCCATTCCTGGGATTGGTTTTGAATGAGCTCTGTGAACACTGATGGTATGGAAACCATACATGCTCAACAATGGCTTCTTTCCCCCTCTCTCTGCTTCCCTACATGCCTCAGCCTATCTCTGCTTCTAAGCATGGCCTGCCGCCTTCTTTTTGCTCTAATTCACATTTTAACTGGAAATGACTTTTCATTTCCTAAGCTCTTTTTGGCATTTTAAGCTCTGTTAAGGGTTTTCCTTAAACTTTAATGCATTTCATTAGAAGGGTAAAATAAAGCAATCTTACCATCCTTTATGAATAATTAGTGACTTAGAAACAAGCCTTGAAGCTGGTGAAAATTTCACTGTAAGGTAGTGAAATGATAAAAATACACTGAAGCATATACTTTGATGCACTTTAAAGAAACCATCATAGACTAATAATATGGTATCTCAAAGGAACAGATCAGACTGACAGCAAAATTACTTTTCAGGAAACAAAGTAGTTATGACATTTATAGCAACCTTTATAAAGGTTTGTAGCATAAGAAAAGGAAGACACTTAATTCCATTATTTTCATGTGCTTTATAAGTAACCCCAGTCAAAAGGAAAGCTCGTACACACACACACACACACACACACACACACACACACACACACACCTTTAGAAAAAAGAACACATTTTCTTTTACTCCTAAGCATAAAGAACGGATAATTTTCTAGCTGCTGTTACCTCTTCCTTTCCTAGAAAAGGCAAACTCTGAACAGAATCAAAACCACGTTTACATGCCAAAGTGAAAAATGGCAGAGTTGCCATGAGCCAGCCCATTCATATGGCATTTTTCATCTCTATAACCCCACTTTCTATAAAACTTAACACAACAGTGTTTTCTTACATTGTACGGCCTTTGTTAATTCATTCAGTTATCTCCA
The DNA here is from genome assembly GCF_014898765.1 of Herpailurus yagouaroundi. Classification (NCBI taxonomy): domain Eukaryota; kingdom Metazoa; phylum Chordata; class Mammalia; order Carnivora; family Felidae; genus Herpailurus; species Herpailurus yagouaroundi. Next base: position 4,733,310 of record NW_024412463.1, on the reverse strand, counting down.
AGTTGCTTCCTTTCAATTTTTCTTCAAGATGATTTATTTATACAAAGCCATAAAGTGGATCCCGTGAAATTGAAAGCCATTTCTTCAGTAGGTGAATTCACAATTCTGTGAGTGGGTTTTATTTTTCTATTTTTCTATTCCCAAAGTATAACCAGAAGTCACCAAATATTAAAGAATCTTTTCAAATGAAATCAATAATTAAGCCAGTTTTGTTTTTTAACTCAAACTGGGTCAATCATGTTGGCTAGACAAAAAAAAAAAAAAAAAATATCAATCCAATTTTGAAAAATATAGGTTCATACAATCAACACTGGAATTTTGTAGAAATACTTACCTTATACGCAAGTATCTTTGGTTGCCTCAGAGATCATATTGTCCTGTAACACAGTCATCTTACAGAGGTGAATGGACAGCATTCTCAGAGGGCCCCCCAATGAACCTATCTCCTGGTTTTCTAGTATTTCTTCCCGTGGCTAATCCCCTCTTCTTACTGACCTGGACTTACTGAACTGCTTCTAATGAACAGAATATGACAGAAGTGATGGCTTCTATATTGAAGTCTCTCTCTCTCCCTCTTTCTTGCTTCCAAGAGAAGCCAGGTGCCATGTTGTGAGGCAGACCAGTGGAGGGTCCATATGCATCAGCATGGGTGTGTATCTTCTGGGGCCCGACAATGGCCACCTAAGTGAGCTTGGAAGCACACAGTCCCAGAGCTGCGCTCTGTGATGAATATATCCCTGGAAGATGACTTAGTTGCAGTCTTGTGAGACCCCGAGCCAGAGGCACCCAGTTGAGCTGCTCCTGGGTCAGATTCCTGACCTACAGAAACTGTGAGATAATAAATGTTTGTTGTTTCCAGGGGCTAAGTTTGGGGATGATTTGTTACACAGCCATTGATAACTAGTACAAGATGTAACTGAACCCCTTATGTGATGTCTGAGATATGTCAACCTTATAAAGGATGCAACTGGGGCGCCTGGGTGGCGCAGTCGGTTAAGCGTCCGACTTCAGCCAGGTCACGATCTCGCAGTCCGTGAGTTCGAGCCCCGCGTCAGGCTCTGGGCTGACGGCTCAGAGCCTGGAGCCTGTTTCCGATTCTGTGTCTCCCTCTCTCTCTGCCCCTCGCCCGTTCATGCTCTGTCTCTCTCTGTCCCAAAAATAAATAAAAACGTTGAAAAAAAATTAAAAAAAAAAAAAAGGATGCAACTATGAATTGTGCTGTGGAAAGCCACGGTGTGGTTATTCATTGAATTGGTTTCCAAGTTGATGTAATTTTGTTAGGTATTCACTTCCTTCCTATGCCAAGAATTCATCTCGTTTTTCTCTCATTTCAAAGGAGATATAAATATGGGGAGGAGAGAAAGCTGTAAGACACTCTAAAAGGTTAAACAAGAAAACTAAGAGATACTTATAAAGTCTATGTGTCCGCCACAGGCACATTCCCAGAAAAAGTAGTCAATTCTTACCTTGCAGGCATATAAAAAAGGACTTGCTAAAATAACATATTGTTGGGGCACCTGGGTGGCTCCGTTGGTTAAGCATCCAGCTCTTGATTTCAGCTCAGGTCATGACATGATCTCACAGTTCATTGGTTCGAGCCCCACATGGGGCTCTGTGCTGACAGCATGGAGCCTGGTTGGGATTCTCTGTCTCTCCCTCTCTCTCTCTCTGCCCCTCCTGTGTGCATGCTCTCTCTCTCTCTCTCTTTCAAAATAAATAAACTTTAAAAATAAAATAAAATAAAATAAAATAAAATAAAATAAAATAAAATAA
>NW_024412463.1:4591098-4731527 GCF_014898765.1 Herpailurus yagouaroundi | reverse complement strand
AAAATAAAATAAAATAAAATAAAATAAAATAAAATAAAATAAAATAAAGCAATTTTTTGTAAATGAAGAGTCATATTAGAAAGCTGACTGATAAGAATAGTGATCAAAAGAGAATACACAGGACAAAAGCAAGGATAAACATGATGCAAGGCTCATAGATTCACTCTCTAGCTAAAATGCATTGGTTGTCAAAAATGTAGATATTTCAAGGCTTCGACACTTCCTAGTGAGCATTCGCCACTTGCCTCACTGACACCAATTCCCACTTCTTTGTATCCACCTCCCTCTTCTCAGTTCTTGCTGAGTGTGGCTCCACCTATGTTAAGGATAGAGCACCCAGGCCAGCCAATCAAACCACCATACATCCCTGCTATCGGTCGATGATGAGCATGTGACCTAAGCTGGTCCAATCAGAAGGAATCTCTGTTTCCTCTGTGTGCTCCCGAGAAGGCTTTCTTTCTCTCAGGTGGCTTCAACCCAGAGCTGTAGGAAGACGGAGCCCCCAAAGCCATCTGTCACTGGGCGCTGTTGCCTGTATTCTTCGAATAAAGCCAGCACAGAGGATGGCATCAGGAATAAATCCTAATGACAGTGTGTGAGCCCTGAATCCAGCTCCCCTGAAGCCAATCCTCCCTGTGAATGTTCAGTTATTCCGCACCAATAAATTTCCTTTTTAGCTTGCATCGGTTAGAGGCAAAAGTTTTGGCTGATGGGTTGTTTGGATTTTTTTTTTTTTTAGATCACATTTGATAGAAAGTTTCTTAATGCCTTCAGGTCCAAGCATTTAAAAAATCTTAGCCTGTTTCAAACTTGATGGATAGCCTCAAGGGTTTGAGTATTTTGGGTCAGCTTATATCAGAACCTCACAAAATCTTTGTTATATAAAGGATCTGCTGCTACCAGCCAATGCAACAGGGAAGTATGATAATCATTACAATAATTTTTACAATAATCATTTTTGTAATCGTCGTTACCATCACCATCATCAGCCACATACTAAGCGCTTCATATGCATCAAGTACTATGCTAAGCACTTTACGTATATTATCCCATTATTCATTTTCCTAGAAACAGGAGACTAGTTAAAATACAGACTCTAGAACCCAAGCACTCCAGATTTAAATCTTTTTTTCTGCCAATTTCTACCAGTGTGACCTTGTTTAAAATCTTTGTCTCCACTTTCCTTGTCTGTAACATAGAGAGTGATGTTGCTGTTTTCATTAGAAAGTTGTGAGGATTAAAATAATTAATATCTTGGGGGTGCCTGGGTGGCTCAGTCGGTTAAGCATCTGACTCTTGATTTCAGCTCAGGTCATGATCTCCCAGTTCAGTGAGTTCGAGCCCCACGTGGGGCTCTGTGCTGAGAGCATGGAGCCTGCTTGGGATTCTCTCTCTCCCTCTCTCTCTCTCTGCCCCACCCCTATGCTCTCGCTCTCTCTCTCTCAAAATAAATAAGTAAACTTGGGGCACCTGGATGTCAGTCGGTTAAGCATCCGACTTCAGCTCAGGTCATGATCTTGCAGCTTGTGAGTTCAAGCCCCGTGTCAGGCTCTGTGCTGACAGCTCAGAGCCTGGAGCCTGCTTCGGATTCTGCGTCTCCTCCTGCCTCTGCCCCTCCCATGCTCATGCTCTGTCTCTCAATAATAAATAAACATTAAAATTTTTTTTTAAAAAAGCAAACTTAGAAACAATAAAAAACAAAATAAAAGAATATCTACAAGTGCTTAGTGTGGTGTTTGTCCCACACAAAGCAATACTTCTGTTAATTTGTCCTGTTTCTTACAATAGTCCAATGATGTAAACGTTATTACATTCTTTTTCCCGACAAAGAATTTGGTCTTTATTGGTCTTTACAGAAGTCTTTCCGAAGTTTACCCAAGATGGCCACTTAACAATTTAATTCCATTATTGAAGCAAAATTCTGTGAGGATAAGGACTCTATCACTCCCATCTTTGTATCCTGGACATTACCTAGTCCAGTGTCCTTCTAGTAAATATTAATAGAATGTAGACAAAGAAATTGAAACTATATATACAAAGAATATAAAGGCAGCCAGCTAGACAAAGAACAGTGGCCAAGAGTCAACAGTTCTGGGATATTGTATTAGTTATCTATTACCGTGCAACAGATTTTTCTCAAAACTTAGCAGCTGAAATGAGCATGCAGAGATCACCTCCAATTTCTATGGGTTAGGCCTTCATCACTCAGCTGGATGTCCCTGGCTCAGGATCTCCCATCAGGCTGCAACCAAAGTGTTGGCTGGTGATGCAGCTTTATCTGAAGGATGCAATTCTAGGCCCCCTCAGGTTAGCTGGATTTGGTTACTCCAGGGCTGTGGACTGAGGGCCTCAGTTCCTGACTCAGTGTTGATGGGGGGCATCCCTCAGTCCTTTGTCACAAGGGCCTCTCCAGCTGGCTTTATCAGAGCCAGCATGTTAAGAAAAGCCAGAAAGAGAGAGAGAGAAAACCAGTGAGAAAGAGAGCAAGCAAGATGGCAGCCATGGTCTTTTGTAACCTACACACAAGTGACATCCCATCACTTCTGTCATATTCTACCCATTAGAAGCATGTCACCGGATCCAGCCCACGTTCAAAGGAAGCGGATTACACAAGTGCGTGAATACCGGGAGGCAGAGGTCACTGGGAGCCAATTTAGAAGGCTGCCAACCACAGACATGGAACTGAAGTTGATTTTGTTTTGCTCTTTGACCCTGACCAAGGCAGACATTCTGTGCCTCAATTCCTTTATCCCTAAAACTTGTACTATAATTCCCTGGGATTTTCAACTCCAAAGTGTGATTCTAGGAGGTCCTGAAAAGGAACACATTGCACTTTAAAATCACACTTAATTTCAGGGCACCTGGGTGGCTCAGTTGGTTAAGCGTCCCGACTTCAGCTCAGGTCATGATCTCACAGTTTGTGAGTTCGAGCCCCGCGTCAGGCTCTGTGTTGACAGCTCAGAGCCTAGAGCCTGCTTTGGGTTCTGTATCTCCTTCTGTCTCTGCCCCTACCCCCCTTGCTCTCTCTCTCTAAAAAATTAAGATTTAAAAACTTTTTTTAAAAAATCACTCTTAATTTCAAAATGGCTCCAGAAGCTCACCTGCAAGAATGAAAAGGGCTTTAACCTCCCCCAACCCCCCCCTTTTGTTAGCATCACATCTGGTAAACTTGTGTGTCAAGAACTATAGTGAGGAAAACACTGGAATGTGCCATTGGATCCTCTTCCTGTGCCAAGAGGAGACTTGAGAAAAAAAGGGGGCTTCTGTAGGTATATACCCGTTTGCAGCATTTGAGAAAGAGGGACCATGGGCTTCCAAAATTTAATTGAAATGGAGAGTTTGATTAGTTTACCCTGAAGTGTCAATAAAAAATGGTGCATGGCAGATGGTTTTCCTGTGATCCCAACAGCAAGTCCGTTTTGAGGTTAATAACCTTTTTGCTTTATTGACTTGTGGGCAAACTCTCTCTGGTGGTGTTTAAGTTTGTTTAGATGTTTTCTTGACCATTATTAAAAACAAACAAACAAAATTCTGTCCACCACTGTTTTTTTATCTACTGAAGAAACTTCATACTGCTTTCCTTTTGAGCAACGTTCTGAAATCTCTTTTAACCCATCATAGCAACTGAGTAAGACGTCAACTAAAACTACATGTAAGCCATTTATTGATGTTGTAAAAAATATCCCTTCCCATATTTATTAACTTTTCCTTTGGGTTGAAGATAGAGAAAACAGGGAACATATTGGTGAATAGTGTCCTTTGGCTAAAACTCCAAAGGAAAGATGAGATTTTCCTTTTGACTATTAATTAAAAGGTGTTTGTCCGCCCTTACAGGTATCTGTTGATGTTCCCACATGAACCTGTTGTTCATATTCCCACATGAACCTGCTATGATTTGGTGGCCTCTGAATGAGGATGTGCATATGTTCGTTGTTTGTCTCTTAGTGCTCTGTTCTTCTCGATGCCTTTGAATTGGAATGATTTGACATGTAAAAATTGGGAAATTTCACCGTGAAAGAAATTCGGATTTCTGGCTTTCTTTCATCAATCAGAAGCTTCAAGAGTCTTGCCCACATCCCAACACAGCGACAGCTGGGTGAAGACAAAGAGTGGTTTCTTCCTTTGGTTAGTGCATGTCCTTGCCTGTCTTTACCATCACCCCACTCCCAAGTCTTCTAGGAAACTGTAATATCAGCTTAAAATGAAAAACAACTTAGGGGCACCTGGATGGCTCAGTTGGTTAAGTGGCCGACTCTTGGTTCATGGGATCCAGCCCCATGTTGGGCTTTACGCAGACAGCTTGGAGGGAGGCCAGCTTGGGATTCTCTCTTTCCCTTTCTCTCTGCCCCTCCACCACTCTTTCAAAAAATAAATAAACATCAAAGAAGAAGAAGAAGAAGAAGAAGAAGAAGAAGAAGAAGAAGAAGAACAACTAAAAATCTCTCTCCTGTGAAAGCCACGGTGACTTTTAAGAGACAATGAGGGTGGGTATAAACTGTGGAGAATTCTGCCATCTCTGAACAAGGACAGCCTCTACTCACCCAGCCTGCTTTGTTCACTTCTGGGAGCTTCCCGGTCATGGGAGGGAGACATCTGGGGGTAGATCCAGGCATAGCATTTCTGGCCTGAACGTATCTTAGTTTGGGGTAAGATTATCTCATCCATCACGATGAAGGCCAACAGCATGAGAAAACCGCGTTGGGCCTTAACCCATTTTCTTTGCATTGTCAATGGCTTTCCTGTTGGTGTCCCATTCACCTGTTCTCACATGACTTGGTCCTTGGAGCAATCACACCCGACACTCTTGACAGAATGGGAAGGTACATTATTGTCTCTGTGCTGTCTTGGCTTTGTGTTAATAGCAGCCATAATGCTGAAATTAACCCATATTTTACACTTACCCATTGTCCTGCGTGGCACACAGCTGTCGTTAAGTGCACAGAATGAAGATGTGTAAGCATCCTGTTGTGTCCTATGTAAAATTTAGAACCTGCTCGGTGCATTACTTCTGTTCCCCCATCCCTATGTGTTTGTTTGCTTTTAAAGATCTCCATAAAAGGTTACAGACACCAGTTGCCAGTTAAAAGCTCTTCAAATCCCATGAACAAACACCATCAAGTTGCTGGGGGGATTTTTTTTCTTCCAGTGCTTTGTCAAAGGCCTTCTAGAATGGTTCAGACTCAAGGCAAATAGGTCATTTAAGACTTTCAGGGAAACATGTATCCTATGCGATGCTTGATGCTAATGGTCTCTACGTATTATATTTAGATTGGCTCTGGCAGACTACTATTTAACTTGAGAATAAAATTGTGTATCTTGAAAGCCCCAAACCATGATTCATTATTTACATCAAGGCCTACTTAAATTCTAGCATTTCAGAGCATTTCATCAATGCTGTCTTCCCACCCTGCTCCAAATCAGGTAAAATGACACAAAACACTATCTCCATGAATTGCAGTCTCCTTTTCTGTGTTGTTTTCTGCTTTCTCATTAAATCAAAACGTCTTCGTTATCATTTGAACTCAAATGTCATTTCATGCTGATGGCTGAATCTTTCACAGTAACTATGGCAATTGTAAAAAGAATATGAAAAGTAAAATCTCTTCCCCTCAAAAAAAGAATTTTGCCTTCAAAATTCTTCAAAGAAGAATCGTCTTTAGTTGTGTTTTTCAACCACAACGTCCCCCCGCCCCCCAGCCCCTGACCCCCTCAAAGAAATCCATTAGCTTCATCACAGGCACCTGACAAATCCCACCTTGTCCATTTAGACCTGGTGGGTATAGTGCCCATGGCCCACAACACCTTAGGAGTCCATGAAAATGTTTTCATTTCTTTTACAATTAGAAAAAAATAATGACTACAATCCGGCTTGGGTTACATTTGTCTTTATGCCAAGGGAGTCATAAAATATACTCTGTAATATTTGCCTTATGGGGAAAAAGGCTCAGGAAGGCAAAAGTGTTCAGGGCCCAGGAAAATCCTAACAGGCTAATCACTCAGGCTAACTATGGAAGTCACATAGAATCCATCCACACGATAGAATTCATGGTGAAACTGCACACGTGCAAAGTTAGTTAGCTAGATGGCCTTGAGCAATGTCTTTGAGCCTCCATTTTGTCATAGGACTAATCCTAGCAGACAATATTTATTGAGTTCTTACCATGTTCCAGGCCCGGTGGGGAATACTTAACACGGGCTGTCTCATGCGGTCTTTGGGCATGGCAGCCCTGGGCCATGGTTCTTGGGCAGCACTGTGCTGGAACTGTCCACACCCAGTGAGGTCATGAGGAGCAAGAGTGGATCCAGGTCTGCTCTTATCAGCACCGTGGCCTTGGACAAGGAATTTCCCCTCACAGACCCTTGGTTTCCATATCTGACAAATGGGCATCATGAAAGAATTGGTCATAGGGTTTGAGGAGGGCGTACTAGGTAAGGCATGTCAAGCACTTCATGGAGTGTCTACGCTTGAGTAAATGCTCCATAAATGGTAGTTATTACTATCCTTCCCTAGAAGGTGATCTTCCCTTACGCTCCACTATTTCTAAACTTCACGTATGTGGAATCATACAGAATATCCTCTTTTGTGTCTAGCTTCTTTGTCTCTGAGATTCATCGATTTCTTTTGCATGTCATAGTAATTTGTTCTTTTCTACTGCTGTATAGTATTCCATTGCATCCATTCTCTTGTTGATAGAAATGGGGTTGTTTTCTGTTTGGGGCTATGAAGAATGAAGTTGCTATGAGTATTCTTGAATCTATCTTTTGATAGACACAAACTTCATGTCTGTTGGATACCTACCTAGGAGTGGAACTGCTGGGTCATAATAAATATTGAGTCCTTATGGTAGGTAGGGGCTGGGAATATAAGAGGGAGCAATAGATCTGTATGTTCCCTGACTTCAGCCTAATGAGGAAGACATAGCAATAATCGGCACAGATCAATGTAAAATTAATAGCTGCACACGCCATAAAGGATTAGCACATGGTTGCTGTGAAAGTATGGGGGCGGGGGTTGCATGGTGTCTGGAAAGGGCACAGGTCTTATAATCAAAGGCGCCTGACAAACCTGGGGAACCGGAACAAAGGCAGTTAGTGCAGAGAAGAAAAGGGAAATGGAGAGGCTGGCAAGGTTCGAACCGAACAGGCCATGTGACATGTTTTCCACTAATCTTACCGAGCAATGGGTGGAGGGACATTAATGCTTTGAGGGGGAGGAAGAGGGCTGGGTAGAGGGTGATCTCATCAAGTTTGGAGTCTGAAAACATTTGTCTGGCTACTGGGTGGGAGACCGCTTCCAGGAAGTATGTGTAGCAAGAGTGGACGTGGGGGACTCATTAAGACATGAGCCATGGTCCTAATGAGCAGTCGGGTCAGGCCAAGGTGGGAAGGATGGAGACGGAGGCATGGGGACCATGTTGAGAGTCATCTCATACACAAGCTTCACCAATCTTTCGTGCTGGTCTCAACACAGTCCCTTTGCCACTGGGCAGCTCTTGAGAACCAGACCTCCTACATTTGAGCTGAATATTTAAAACAATACTTAGTTGGGGCGCCTGGGTGGCTCCGTCGGTTGAGCATCCGACTTCGGCTCAGGTCATGATCTCACGGTTGGTGGGTTCGAGCCCCGCGTCGGGCTCTATGCTGGCAGCTCGGAGCCTGGAACCTGCTTCGAATTCTGTGTCTCCTTCTCTCTCTGTCCTTCCCCTGCTCGCACTCTGTCTCTCTCTCTCTCTCTCTCTCTCTCAAAAATAAACATAAAAAAAATAATAAATAAAAAATAAAACAATAATTAGTAGATTACTAATGAAATCCAAGTCCTCTTCAGGCTGCTTGTTTTCCATTGCAATCACATCCCAAGGAAGATTCAGTTCAGTTTCTCAGTGCATTTGCTCACCTGTATCCGCGTTACTGTGGGCTTTACGGACGTCTAACTGGACAAACTCTACCTATGATTCCAGCACTGCTGCCCATTGCAGCATGACTGTGAAAGTCAGAGATAAAAACCACAAAACGAATCAGAGATCAGGACTAGTGTTCATCGTCCCTTTCCAACAGAAATGACCCTTCCCCAGGCCCCCAGTATTATTGTGCACGGCGGCATAGAAAACCAAATTCAAGGTTCCGGGTGTTCTGTGGGCATGACCGGATGCCTCCCCTCATCTTACAGGATCAAATTGAAACGTGTTCCCAGTAAGAGGGGTCTTTTAAGGTGGCTCCTAGACCAAGGCCATCGCTGCTCTGCTTTCTAACCCCTACCCGTTTCTAAGGGAAGTCGTGGATTTGAAGTGACCATGGGCTCTCCTTAGATCAAGGGGAATTGCTAGAAGATTGTACGTTTACACATTAGTATCGCAGTGGGGGGGTTGGGTGCTCAGAGGTGAAGCCCCACGGCTTGGGTTTGAGTCTTGGATTCTCTCCTTAAGGACTGTGGAATCTTGAGCAGGGCCCCTAATTTCTCTGGGCCTCCATTTCCTCATCTGTAAAGTGGAGATGGTGGTAATGATCATTGCCGCTTGCAGGGTTGTAAAGACTAGATTAATTCACGTATATGAAGGGCTCAGGCCGTGCCTGGCTGTATGGATGTTGGCTGGTTATTACCAGCCTCTCTGATTCACTTCCATTGGATCGAGGTTAACTGTTGCGTTGCTACGGGAACCGGCCACGTCAATTCTGCTCTCGGATTTGCTCTGAAGCAGGCGTTGAAGTCACCATCTACCACATTGCCCAAAGCTCGTGCCCACCGGGGGAATTTTTTCGGGGTCAGGCCTCTGAAAACGTTGTCTTTCTCCTGAGATACTGGTATATACCCCTCATTTTTTTTTTTTTTACATTTATTTATTTTTGAGAGAGAGACAGAGCACAAGTGGGGAGGGACAGAGAGAGAAGGAGACAGAATCCGAAGCAGGCTCCAGGCTCCGAGCTGGCAGCACAGAGCCCGACACGGGGGTTGAACTCACAGACCGCGAGATCGTGACCTGAGCCGAAGTTGGACTCTCAACCGACTGAGCCACCCAGGCGCCCCCGTACCCCTCATTCTAATGTGATATTAACTCATTTTTTCTGTCTTTGCCTTTGCCACCCAGAAGCTCAGAACATGCTCATCTATCGTGTGGTCTCTGCGGCCAATTTATTGACTTTCCCCGTTTTCACTCAACTCATTTCCGTTCTTTTTTCTTTTCCTATTCTGTTAACGTCCCATTTCTATTTCATCCATAGACACTATACATTTGCATGTGCATTTGAGAGGCTTTGTTAAATTCTGTTTGATAAGTAAAAAAGACACAGATGAAATCATAAAACAAAATAAATCTCAGAAGTACAGCGTGCGCATTCATTAACAGCCCATTTGCAAGCAAACCGTAGGAGTGGGGGTGAGTTTAATCTCCACATCTGTACAATGAGGGGTAATGAGAGAACCTACTTGAAAGGGTTATTACAGGACAGGAAAAAATTAATCCATAAAACGCATTCAGAACAGGGGCAGCGCATACTGTAGGCACTCGGTGCTGGTCCTTGGGGTCACGGTCATTGGAATGATCTGTAGACATCACAGTGGAGACGCTCTCAGACCACTCATTACTGAGAAGCCCCTAACACCAATAAGCCCTGCATGTTGTTCTCCAATTTTTGTTTTCATGTTTACTTATTTACTTTGAGAAGGGAGGAGCATGGGGAGGGGGAGAGAGAGAGAGGGAGAGGGAGAGGGAGAGAGAGAGAGGGAGAGAGAGAGAGAGAGAGAATCCCAAGCAGGCTCTTACTTTGAGAGGGGAGGAGCATGGGGAGGGGCAAAGAGAGAGAGAGAGAGAGAGAGAGAGAGAGAGAGAGAGAGAGAGAGAATATCCCAAGCAGGCTCCACGCTGTCAGCACAGAGCCCAATGCAGGGCTCGATCCCATGAACCGTGAGATCATGACCTGAGCGGAAATGAAGAGCTGGACGCTTAACCCAACTGAGCCAGGCCCCTCCAAATTTCTTCTACCAAATCGTCCGGCAACTTGTAAATTCTATCCGCCACGTGTTGTGTGTAATCTTTAACAAAGATCCGTGTTTTGGATTGTTGTTTTCCCACCTTCGAAAATGGAGAGTCTCAATGCTCCACTTTATGTCAAATGACACAAAACAGTGTTGGAAGTGATGTAGTAAGAGATCAGCAACAACCTCATAACAGGCGTGTTTTTCCCGTCTGTATCTGTGCCGTAACTAATAGGATTGTATAAACCGCTTGTCATTGTTGACGGAGATCGTGCACCACCAAGGATCCATACTGAATATGACACCGAATGTGAACAGCTCTGTCACCCTCACACCGGCCTCCTGCCCTGGCCTCCCCAAGCCCGTTTTCCTTGCCCACCATAACTAGTCACTGCTCGGAATCTGCACTTTAAAAACAATTTGTTTTTTTAACGTTTATTCATTTTTGAGATTGAGAGAGGCAGAGCATGAGCAGGGGAGGGGCAGAAAGAGAGACACAGAATCTGAAGCAGGCTCCAGGCTCTGAGCTGTCAGCACAGAGCCCGACGCGGGGCTTGAACTCACAGACCATGAGCTCATGACCTGAGCTGAAGTCGGACGCCCAGCCGACTGAGCCACCCAGGTGCCCCAAGGAATCTGCATTTTCTTCTAGCATTTAGTCCTCAAGGGAGGGTTCTATAAAGTTAACTTTTTCCTGTGTGTTGTTTGTCTAAGCACTGTGCCTTCCCTTTCCTCCAGACTCTTCCGGTGCTGTGTTCCCCATCTCTCATCTCCTGACTTTGTCATCACCTTCTCTCCTGGATTCCTCCCCATCCACTCCTACGTGTCCTCATGTATGCCCTGATCTCATCAAGAAACCAGAAAAAAGCCCTTTGTTCCACACTGCATGGGCATTAACGGTCGTCTGCCTCCTTCCCTCCACTGTTAACTTTCTTGTAAAAATACTTCTCACTGCTACCTCCGAATCTCACATCGCCTACTGCTTAATCTTTTATAATCTGTTCATCACTGGCAACATGACCCCTCTAGCTACCCTCTACCCCTAAGCTGGATGGGTCAGTCTCTTTGGATGCTCCCATATCTTGTTACTCTTCTCATCGTGAGGACCACGCATTAGGAATTCTCAGTTGGCACTCAGTCTCCTTCCCCAACCCCCAGACAGACTGAATTATTTGAGCCAGACTTGTTCTTTAGCTGAGTCAGAATCACCTGGAGGGCTTGTTAAAACACGGGTCTCCACCCCCAGTTTCTACAAAATAGCTGTTGAAGGCAACATCCATCCTACCCCACGGCATCACGCCCGATTGGGGAAATCCTTATATCAGGGTGTAGTCCTATGAAAAAGGCCGCATCCTAACATGTCCAGGATCCTGCCCTCCCCTGGGTCTCACGTCGTAATTGCAGCCGCTGTCTCTTTAGCCAGGCCTTTCCCTCATACCTGCACTTTCCTAGGCCCCCTGTCATGACAATCTGTCTCAGCTGTCCCATGCACAGCCCACGCAGCGGCAAAATCTGCATCGTCTGGAAGCGTGCTAGGAATGCAGACTCTCGGGTCCCAGCCCAAACCCACTGGAGCAAAACCTGAATCCTAACAGAATTCCCCAGTGATGTGTACGTGCCTGAAATGTTAAGAAACACTTGTCTCTAGGATGAGAATGGTCCTAAAATATGCCTCCCTGGTCCGGCACGGAGTGGAGGCAGCCCCAGGCTCATGGAGCTGGGGAGTGGGGACACCAGCGCGGATTCCTGCCCCATAGCGCTGTTCCCTTGAGCCCCATGGGGTAGGGTGGGCGCTGCACCCCAGGGGACTGGCTGCAGCCATCCTCTCCAGGACCCAGGGTGGGTTCTCTGCTGGGAGATTGCCCAGCCCACTCTGGCTCCCTAGACCCGGACCGGGGCTCATCTGTCTTCTCAGCCGTGACATTTCGCCACCAAAGAGGGGCAGCTCTCCTCGGGGCAGCCACGCCAGTTTCCCACCCCTCTTGTCCCAAAAGTCGAGTTAAGTTTCTACCCACCTCTCCCATAGCCGGTTGCTCATCTCCATGTGGTTGACCTCCCAGCAACTGCCAAGGTCCAAAGCCAAACCTCCGCCCCTCCCCGGGGCCAACCAGACCAGACACTTCCGGCGGCCCTGCCCGAGTAATCACGGAAGCAGGCTGCGGGGGCTCACAAGGTCAAAGACAGGTGTGCGGAGGTGTGTACGTGAGCGGGGCAGGCTGGGGCTGAATCCGAGACCGCTTGCTTTGTCCACAGAGTGAGCAGCTGAGGACCGCTCTTTGGAAATGCGGTCCCGAGGTTGCCAAAATGCATGTAGATTTTCACGGGAGATCTCCTGTCTTCATTGTGGCCGGAAGTCCTTAAAAACTCTTTTTTCAACTATGAGAGCCAAAGAAAACCTGTCACAGGCCGTTACGTGGCCTGTGCTCAGAACCAAGTTCTTCGACTTTGGCCCCCAGTCTTTCCCTGGTCTCTCCGCGTCACTGTCTGCACCCCTACACTCCACCTGCTCTCATCTCCTGCTTCCTTCTCTTTAGAGACTCCCGTTGGCCTCCAGCTGTCAAAACTTAACTGTACTGGCATTCCCTTCCCTTGCCACCCTGTTTTGATTAGGGCTCTTAAGACGTGGACAAGCCTGAGGGTGGTTGTGGAGACGGGAAGAAATGGACAGGTTTGAGAGGTATTTAAAACTTGGAGTCAGTAGCACAAGCTCCCAGGATTCTCAGTACAAACAATCTACTACCTACTTCCTATCAAAAGCCTCGATAAGATGCAGCATACAGTGCACATGAGTTTGCAAACCGGCTGCCTGATGTTCAAATTTGTTTTGTAAGTATTTTCTGTCTAGCCTGCATTAAAAAAAAAAAAAAAAAAAAAGTTGCACTCTAAAAAACCGTGATCAAGTGATTGTATGTAAAACTCAGGCGGGGCACCTGGGTAGCTCAGTCAGTTAAGTGGCTGACTCTTTGTTTCAGCTCAGGTCATGATCAAGGTTCCTAAGACCCCCATCGGGCTCCCTGCTGACAGTGCAGAACCTGCTTGGGATTCTCTCTTTCACTCTCTCTCTCCCTCTCTCTCTGCCCCTTCCATGCCCACACTCTTGCTCTCAAAATAAACAAACTTAAAAAAAAAAAAAAATCAGGACTCCTGGCCAAAAAATTAGTGGTGACACATCCAAACCAAACTGCTGTGTGGCCACTACTGGCTAGAGTTGAGTGTTAGACACTTTGTTTCAGATGCGGGGCAAGCTGTTTACGTCTGCACCTAGCCTTACTAACCAAAAAGAGGCTTCGGACACTTTAGAAATGAATTTAAAATGGGAATCAAATATTCCTATTGTCCTGGAACTTCCCAGGTAAATAAAGAAAAACAAGGTATAGTTAGCAACGATATATATTGATCCCCCCTGACCCTCATCCCCAATGTTAGAGGGTTTTCTCGTATTAGGCTTACTTGGTCCTGTGCTCACAAGATTTTTTTTAAGTCCTGGTCAGTTACATAATTCAATTTCTGGCACATGAGTGCGGTAAGCCTTCGTTGTTAAAATTTCTCAATGGCCCAGCTATAGCCACCCTCCTGTTGCTGTGTCTCTGTGGGCCTTCCAGATGCATCTGTTCGCCACTCTCCAGCTCTGAGAAAGATGGAATCCGACGAACTACCTCCCGATCCCAGTTGGGTTTGACCAATGGTGGGCACCAGCTGGGTTTTGGAGCAAGAACGAGGCCGACCGCCTAGTCTCCCAGCTCTGTCACTGCAGGGAGGTCGCAGGCTAGCTGTGTCCCACTTCAGATGAAGGCAGCCTTTCCCCGAGTTCCAGAGTGAAGGGCGTGGCTGCTCCCTCCTCTGGCCTCTACACAACCCTCCTCGTGGTTACCCTCCACCCTGGGAATCTCGGCGAAAGTGTCCTCAAACTACGCGGAGTGTGCTTGTTAGCTCCTGCTACGGCCTGACTGACACACGTCTCTAGTCTTACCCCTCTAACTGAGCACTAACCACATGCATGCAAGAAAAAATATCCTTGTAAGAATCATTTTCTAGAATCTGAATTATCACCGTTTGGGAACATTTTGCACCAATTTAAAAGTCTGCCTTTGTGTCTTAAAGAATCTTAGAATGAACGTATTTTATCGTTAAGCCTGAATCGCGTCTAAATATTTAACCGACACCTGGCGTACCAACGTTTAGCCTTGAAGGTGAACAAGTGACAGCACCTCTGAAATTATGTATATCTAATCCTAGAAATAGCCTCATTTTTGTATTATGATCCTGCCCTTGGTATTTTGGTGTGTCAGTGCCATCTGCTGGTAAGTTAATAAAATTTAGGTCTTCCAAATCCAAAACGTGTGTGTATCTTGGGGGCGGTGGGGGGAGCAGCAAGGGATAAATGTACCGGTTAAGAAAAAAGCCTTACCTGTAACCACCTAGCTCCTGAACTTCCACACCATTGTCAGTATAAGCCCAATTAATTACAATGCTCTATCACAAAGTCTAAAATAATAATAAAAAAAAAACAAAAAACGCCAAATAGTCCTTCCTCCTGGTACGTTTCTTGGTTTCTGAAACATACTTCTGGCATTCTGTTCCATGTACGCGGCACAACATGCCCCAGCAGGTCTCAGCACCGTCTGGTTCTTTCACCAAGGTCTAGGACACCGACATATACATAACAGACACGTGAAATACGTCATGTCTAGATATGACATGTACTACGTATATTTAAATGAAATATGTACATTCAGCAGAGGACAAAGTTTCGGTGGTGAAGTTAGTAGTCGGACGTAGGACGAGATCTTTCTGTAGTCTTCAGCCACCTCCAAATACAAACGGGAAGAGACGTATGTAAACAATATGACCCAACGGCTGAATTTCCTTACAAATAAAAATTGCACCAAATATTCTAAATAATATAGAAACATGAAAGGTTGCTCAACCAATTTTAATAACATGACATAAAGCCCCTACACTTGATAGAATCGTTATGCAAAATACATAGATGAATACTGTCTTCTTTTAAAAATATAAAATAAATAAGCAAGACATGTGAAAATAGGCAAGTTTCCATTAAATAAATGAAAATTTTAAAAAAAGAAAATTTTGCTCTCCATATCATTTGAAGAAGGGAAATTATCATTTTAAACAATATTCAAGTTTATTAAACAAATTAAAAAAAAAGTATTATAAAATGTTTAACTGTCATCAGCTTCGAGGTTTATGTTGCTCCCGAATTTTGCATATAACTGAACTTTCAAATCTGCTAACACCCGCTGAATTGATTCCACTCTGGCTTCTAGGGCGTCAATTTCTTCTTGCAAATTTTTCTGGAAAAAATAAGTTGTTTAAATTAATTCTATTCAACGGATGGTTTCTGAGCGTCTGTAGATGAAATACCATAGGGGAAGATTTCTAGGTCAAAAACTTTCTAAACTTGGATAGGCAGCTAAGTGACACTGATAATTAAATCTAAACCAAAAGTCTGAATGCAGCTATTTTTAATTCACGATTTATATTTGCTTATTATAGAATACATCAAGCCTGTTTCCTCAGTTTTTGCTGATTTAAGAGACAAAATGGATAAAAGAAAATTAATTCCTAAATTGTCATATCCTAATAAAGGAAGAGCCTCTATTACAAACACTTCTGGTAAACAGTTTATCAAAGGCCTCGCTTCTGACCCAGCCTCTTCCAACGTCCCCCCAAAATAACTACGAAAAGAGAAGAAATGACAGAAATTCACACTACCACCAGTAATTTAGAAGAACAACTTATAGTCAAAAGCTGGCAGAAATTTTCACTAACTGCAAGGCTCCTGGAGCTAGACTTTGAGAGACAGCAGTAGTGGGTGCCTCATTCATGAAACAGATCAGCACCGCCCACATGAAATGCATGGAATATGAGAAGTTCCTTCCTGGCCAGGATCAAAAAAAAAGGAGTTCTCCTTAAACATGACCAAGAAACTCTGTCAGTACTGGGCATTCTTCCCTTGTTCCCCTGCACTATTTCAATGTTATTCTTTTAGAAATCTGGCCAATGAATCTCAAAGTATGGCCCCCGGATCACTTGGAAACTTGTTGGAAACAAATTCCGGGGCCGCACTCCAGGCCTCCTGATGGAGAGATTCTTGGGATTTCGGTGACTGAAATTGTCCACAAGCCCTCTGGGTGACCCCGATGCCTGCTACAAGTCTGAGAACCACGGCGGTAAGAAAGAGAAAGGAGATGAAACTCCTCTACCCAGAAAACCTAGTTCATGAATGAAATTGTAACATGCAAGGAAATTATTTTAAAATCGCAGACCCTACCACATTATCGCACATTTCTTAAACCCCCCCCCGCGAAAGGCTCCCCTTTGCCTTGGGCCGGGGGAGCAGAAACCAGTCCCCGGGCCAGATCTAGCCTGACGCTCGTTGGCACAGCTTTACTGGAGCACCGCCACGGGCGTGCACGGACACTCCCTGATCCCATGGCAGCTGCGACAGGGCCCAGGTGGCCCACAAAGCCTCAGATACCTGCTGCCCGGCCCCGCACAGGATGTTCGCTGACCCCTGCTAAAATAAAGTCAATTCATTCAACTTGACAGAGTTCTTCAAGACATGGCCATGATTTCGGATGTTCCCAAATCTCCAGCAAATTAAACTCTTACTTGTACTTTTGTGCCGTGATCGTTTTAGGACCATCCACACACGACCACCCCGCATCCGTCTGGAACATCCTGTCCTCCTTTCCAGAGAATACCCACTTACTGTCGAGCTGCTTCACCCCTTTGCCAGGGACCCCCTCCTGGCCCTGATGCCCACGCCAGACCCGGTCCTCCGGCCGCCTCTCTCCCCACACGGCCTCCCGCTCGTTAGTAGTTTGACTTGTTGAACTTCCTCTTTCCATTTACACTACACACTCTGTGCAGGCAGGAACCAGGCATGTTTCGTGGTTTCCCTGTCCTCCCTCCACCCCCCGCCCCCCAAAACCCCATGCCCTGCTCCATGGCAGAACCCGATAGAGGGTAAGCAGTCCACAAATACTTCTGGAATGAATGCATGCATGAATGAATGAATGTATGAATGACCAAATAAAGGTTCAGTACCTGCGGGGAGAGGGAGGACAGTATGTTCAGAGCAGTGGACACAAACGATAAACTATCTTGAAATACATCCAGCAAGACTATTTCAGGGTGATTAACAAGGAACAGAATTATAAAATTTTACTACAAAAGAGAAGATTTAAACCCAAGAGGAGACATCAGTGTTTCTGCATGGAAAATTCTAGAGTAAAAGGGTTGGTTCTTCCCACAGGTTTATTAAATGTGGGTTTAATTCAGAGGAAGTTTTGCTTTCTATGACATTTGAAGAAGGGGGACTAACATTTTAAATAATATCTGGACTGATTAAGCAAACTTCAGAAGAATTAGGAAACGTTTGATTTCTATCAGCTTCTCATATGCACAATGTGATTGTTCTTCTCATAGACGGGTGGAGGGCATGTGAACTGGAAACTAATTTCATACCGTATCTCCAATGCTTAAGTGTCAATAAATCCATACTCTGACTCAGTAATGACATGTGTCTGATCATTTCCTTAAAAGAATTTCCTAAATGTGAAAAAGCCTCAAGTGTAAGAATGCTCATTATAACATGTCTGTGGGAAGATACTGGAAACAAGTGGACAGTGTCCACCAGCATGATGTGAAACAGTCATCAAAAATGTTGTTTTTAAAGCATGTGTGCTTGGCCCAGAGCAGGCCCCCGATGACTTTCTGCTGGACAAAGGAACGTTAAATAGAACCGGATTTAGAACTGGGCAAAATGTGAAGCAAACCTACCCAGAGAAAAGAGAAGGTGAGAACATGAAAGAACTATATGAAAATGTTAATTAAGGATGATTATCTCAGGGAAATGGGATTCCGGGTGATTGCTGCTGTCTCCGTTATCATATTCTACAGTTTCCACACAGTTGGTTAGAACACGGGTTCTGCAGTCAAAAGGCCACTCCCTCCGTGTCCCCCTGAATGAGTCCATGACCTTCCCCAGCCTCTACCCCTCAATTCTAAATTGGGATGCGTGGTCCCTACTTCTCGGAGCCCTTGTTAGCATTGAACGCAATCACGCCCGCCAGGCTTTCGGAGCATGCCCGGGACGCTGGAAGAACCCCCGGAGCGTCCCCTCGCAGCTGCCGTTCCCCGACGCCTGGAATTAATGTGGTCCGTATAGCAACACACACCCTGACTTAAGAGCTAGACTCGGGGCGCCTGGGTGGCTCGGTCGGTTAAGCGCCTGACTTCAGCTCAGGTCACGATCTCGCGGTCCGGGAGTTCGAGCCCCGCGTCGGGCTCTGTGCTGACGGCTCGGAGCCTGGAGCCTGTTTCGGATTCTGTGTCTCCCTCGCTCTCTGACCCTCCCCCGTTCATGCTCTGTCTCTCTCTGTCTCAAAAATAAATAAACGTTAAAAAAAAAAAATTTTAAAAATAAAAAAAATTGCCTTATAAAGTTATTTTAAAAAAAAAAAAAAGAACTAGACTCCCTCGCCCAGGGAGAGACTTCAACATACCTTCGCTTCTTCTAACATTTCCTGTGTTTCTTCTTGAGAATGGCTAATGAAAACATCACCAATTTGATAGGGTATCATTAAGCAATCATCATCCGCAAGCATGATGTCCTCACAGGCATCTTCTAAATTTTGGAGTTGTTTCTATACACACAAAAGGAAACAGCCGTGAAAAGCGCACTCAAAATTCCCTGATAGAAGTTGCAACGGCCCATTTTAATCTGGGGACACCAGCTCCGGGAGAGATCCTTTCACAAAGGTATTCTTACACGAACCGAAGACTTTCTCACAGTTTTAGATGGCGTTTCATAAGGAAGCAAGCGCTGAAAAGCGAACTCCCACACCGAGCTCTAGCGATTTCCAGAGTGGTGTTTCCAGAACACGCACCGGTGCTGGGCAGCGGGTACCCGTGGCCACTCAAAGTGTCTCCTACCCTAAGAGTTTCCACTTTGGGAGTTCTGCCTCCCTCGGCAGAGTAAAAACGAAACAAACCTGCACTTGGCCGCCTTGCCTGATAATAGGATGAAAGCAGGTAATAACTCAAATTCCACCAATCAAATGCACCCGAACTGGACTTGCGCGCGCGGAGAGCCCCACAAGGAGAGGCTGGGCCCGGGCCTGTCGCGCAGGCAGGGACGGGGGTGGCAGCCCAGTGATCTGCCGGGCAGCTTCCCCTGGGGAGGGAGGCGGCTGGTTCCGGGATCGCCGCAAACAACAGCGATTCCATCACCGGCCGCGTTCTCGGAGACGCCGTTCCCTGACCTGCTCCTGGAGCCCCGGCCCCGGCTCATACCCTCAACGACCTCTAAGTGCTCACACGCCCCTCAAGCGA
Organism: Herpailurus yagouaroundi; assembly: GCF_014898765.1. Lineage (NCBI taxonomy): Eukaryota > Metazoa > Chordata > Mammalia > Carnivora > Felidae > Herpailurus > Herpailurus yagouaroundi. Next base: position 4,712,194 of record NW_024412463.1, on the reverse strand, counting down.
GGTCTTTCTTCTTAAACTGACTAGAGTGGATCGCGTCATCTGCGACACAGAGCCCAGGGAAATATAATCACATACTACCGAGTTCAGTTTTAAAAGCTGTAGTCTAAAGAACTTTTCCTTCCTTAAGTAAGATACGTTTCTTCACTACCTTCTTTACTTCTATTTCCTCCTTCAGCTCTGTGATTCTACTCGTATTCCGTGCAAATTTGTTTATCTTTTGTTGATCTTCAAAAGTAACGTTGACGTCTTCTGCAGCCTGAAAAAAAAAAATGTTTAATTTTTTGTAGAATTAATTTTAAGGGAGAAGGTATAGGTTGGCTTTTTATATTAACTCTGAAACAACTCAATAAACCATTTGCCCTCATACAGTCGAGAACCACAAGAGGTACAGAAAATCACAAACACAGGTGTTATACTTGTTTGCTCCACGAGCTCAAGATTTGTTCATACATCTGGGGCAACTGGTTGAGCGTCCGACTCTTGATTTTGGTTCAAGTCAAAAGCCCGGGGTTGTGGGATCGAGCCCCATGTTGGGCTCCATGCTAAACATGGAGCCTGCTTAAGATTCTCTCTCTCCGCCCCGCCCCCCCCACCCCTCTCACACCCTCTCTCTCTGAAGAATAAAAAAAAAGATTTGTTCATACATCTAAGATCTCTTCTGACATCCTACAGAATGACACCTAAGCTACAAAAACACTTCATATATAAGCAACAATTAGGAGTAAGTCCTAAATCAAGTCAGCCAACTTTGGCCTGGAGCACAATTTCTCGAGTTAGAACATTTGTCATCAAGATAAACCAGAGAGCAAAGATGATGTGGTAACGAACTCTGGCAAATGCCTCACACCAGTTTCTTCTCTCAGACTTAAAACCTGCCTAAGCTTACTGAGGCTATCAGAAATCTGAGTCTCTGTTTAGCACAAATGACATACTGGCAAGAAGGTTACTATGCATCTCAGTGGCTATATTCCACACAGAGTAAAAATTATGTTTCTTTTATTTTTTTTAAGTGTTTACTTATTTTGAAAGCGAGCGAGAGCGAAAGAGAGTGAGAGCGAGAGAGGGTGCGAGCATGTGTGCATGAGTAGGGGAGGGGCAGACAGAGAGGGAGAGAGAGAATCCCAAGCAGGTTCCACTGTCAGAGCAGAGCCACATGTGAGGCTCGATCTCACAAACCATGTGGTCATGACCTGATGAGAAATCAAGAGTCGGACACTTAACTGACTGCCACCCAGGTGCCCCCAAATTATGTTTCTTTTAATGCAAAAGCTTTTACATACCTTAATGAAGAATGAGGGGCACCTGGGTGGCTCAGTCGGTTAAGTGTCCGACTCTTGATTTCAGCGCAGGTCATGATCCTACTGGTTTGTGAGTTCCAGCCCCACATCAGGCTCTGCACTGACAGTGCAGAGGCTGTCTGGGATTCTCTCTCTCCTTCTCTCTCTGCCCCTCCTCTGCTTATGCGCATGTGCATGCATGTGCACGCGCACACACACACACACACAATCTCTCTCAAAATAAATAAACATTTAAAAAAATGTTTTAAAAAGGAGGCACTTGGGTGGCTCAGTCAGTTAAGCATCCAACTTCGGCTCAGGTCATGATCTCACAGTTGGTGAGTTTGAACCCTACACTGGGCTCTGTGCTGACAGCTCAGAGCCTGGAGCCTGCTTCGGATTCTGTATCTCCTCTCTCTCTGCCCCTCCACACTCACGCTCTGCCTGTCTCCCTCTCTCAGAAATAAACATTAAAATTTTTTTTTTTTTAATTTTTAAAAGAGAATGAGGTGTAATGTACTATATATATAACATGATTAAAATCAAACGTTTAAAAATATTTAGTGATTAAATTTGAAAATTAGAGGGGCGCCTGGGTGGCGCAGTCGGTTAAGCGTCCGACTTCAGCCAGGTCACGATCTCGCGGTCCGTGAGTTCGAGCCCCGCGTCGGGCTCTGGGATGATGGCTCGGAGCCTGGAGCCTGTTTCCGATTCTGTGTCTCCCTCTCTCTCTGCCCCTCCCCCGTTCATGCTCTGTCTCTCTCTGTCCCAAAAATAAATAAACGTTGAAAAAAAATTAAAAAAAAAAAAAAACATTTGAAAATTAGAGTACTTAGATGACAATCTATAAAATCATAAAAATAATAGCTAACATTTATTGAGCTCTCACCGTGTGCCAAGAACTTTCTGAAGTTTATCATCACTGTTAATCCTCCAATAAATCTTAACAAGTAGGACCATCAGGAAGTAGCACTATTTTACAGATGGAGAAAGTGTGGCACAGAGAGGGTAGGTAATTTTCCCAAAGTCACACAGCAAGTGGTGGAACTGGATTTCAACCCAAGTAAGTTGACTCCGGGTCCAGACAGGTCCTCGAGCTCTCAGAAATTAAAGGGTGAAAATGTGTGTGGGCACGTGATCATGCACAGTTGGAAGAGGCAGCAAGAAGTCCTCAACTTTCACCAGATTCCCAAAGGAGGACCATACGTTAAAAAAAAGGAAAAAAAAAAAAAGGAAAAAAAATTTAAATACCACACTCTCCTTAGAGTTTCCCCTCATTTATAAAATAGGAATAAGAACACTGGGTTACAAGGTAAATGAGGGGGGAGAGAGGGAAGGAGAGAGAGGGAGAGCGTGGGCCTTTCAGCAAGGATTATTTTTGCTCTTTGGTGAGGATTCACAACAACCACACCTCATCCTTTTCCCTGGTTTCTCATGACCAGTCACATAAGAGGTGTATGCTTTTTTTGTTGTTTTTAATGTTTGTTTATTAATTTTGAGAGAGAGACAGACAGACAGAGAGACAGAGAGAGTGCAAGCATGCAGAGGAGGCAGAGAAAGAGAGAATCCCCAGCAGGCTCCGTGCTATCAGTGCAGAGCCCAAGGTAGGGCTGCATCCCACAAGCTGTGAGATCACGACCTGAGATGAAACGAAGAGTCAGACACCATCGACTGAGCCACCCGGTGCCCCAAGAGGTGCGCACTTTGATTTCTCCAGAGGTAGAAAGTCAACCTGTTGTGTCAAGCAAGACTGGAGCCCAGGGGACAGAATATCAAGGAAGAAGCCTAGAACTCAGCCCTTCCCCGTCCCGGGCTCTAACCACACCACAGTTTCTCATGCATCAGGCTCAGCATCAGAGACCCAGAGGACATCTTGAACAAATCCTCTCCGTCACAATACATATAACTTTGAATATTCAACTTTGTGCATGATTTTTAGGAATATGGAAATTGGGAAACGCGGGGCTACACTGCAGAAGCAAAGTCCATATTCAGATTATCTTGGCCTTCAAGTTATTTTGCCTACATGAGAACTACCAATTCCCAAAGCAAACAGGGTGCGGAGAATTCTAGAGAGTTCCTGCTTGCCTGCGGAGTTGAAACACTGAGCCCCTGAAAACGTGAATATGTATTTATAGACACATTTGTCATCCTGAGGCTTTCACGGGGTAATTCCCGTGAAAGCAACTACCACAGGGCTGGCCTGACACACAATGGAGGCTAATATAGTTTCTGAATTTAAATGTAAATCATGCTTGATCAGACTCACATACATACAGTTTCTGAAAAGTTGTGGAGGAATTTGGCTGTTTTTCCAAAGCAGGCGCTTCCTATTGTGGTCTCACCACACAGTAGCCCCCAGAATGTACTTGGGGCCTAGAGTCCATTTCCTTAACGGTGGTTTTTTTCACCGGCGTTAAGGGCTACAGGTGGTGAGTGAGGCAGCGTGAGGTCGGTGTGTAATCTGTAAGCCACCCAGGGGAGTTCTGTTTCCAGCAAAAAGTGAGAACTCAGCACCTTCCATGACTAATAGCAGTGGCTTCTGTTTTCATCTCACTGTTCTAGAACACTCCTACACTGCTTGAAGCTTCATTGTGGCAGGGAGGGGCAAATTCTACACTGGAGATCCCCAGACACCAGGAAGTCCATTTACCCCCTGAAATTGTATGCAGCGTGGCACATACTGGATGCACATTCCTCTGGGACTTCGCAGCTTTCCTCAGATCCTCAAAGGGATTCACACCCCCAAAGGTTAGGGGCTTCTGCTTTAAGAGAAGCCAGATGTACTCACTGCTGCTCACAAAGTCATGAGAACCCAAAGAGGAAGGAGTTATGCTTTATTTGAGGCGGCACAGAGTGGTGGTAACAATGGATTTAAATCCACAGAGATAGTAACAATGGATTCAAATCCAAGCAAGCAGGAACTTGGACAAATGAGTCAATTTTCTGTAGCCATCTCAGGGTTATCTATAAAATGGGGAAGGTGGTTCCTACCTTGCGTGAGTGATAAAATGAGCAACTAGCACAGGGCCTGTGGACAGAATCACCTTTCAACAAATGATAGCTAAGTGCTCTGTTTCCTGAATAATGCTTACCAAAAAATCATTACAGAGGAAAAAGACACAAGGATCTAGAAGAAAATCCTGCTACTCCATGGAGAAATAGGACTACTGAAGATGAAAAGTGGAAATTAAAATTCCCTAGACCCTCTTCTTGAGAATCAGCATCTTGTGGGATTATGTGAGGCAAGTGAACCACACTCAGTCTCGCCCCACACCGAGTTTGGCTATTACCAGCAGAATGTGCACTGACAGGTGAGTCCATCGGTATTCGAAAAACCTAGAAGGCAATTCTGGCCGATTTCAGTCTGCCTTTATTTTTGTTTTGTAAAGGTGTCTACCAAGTCCCCAAGACAGAGTTTCGCTTCCTATTTTTATTCACTTTTCATGCTTACAGTCATGTATCTAACAGCTATGTGGTAAATGTTTCCTACATGCCGGGCATAGTGAAGAGAGCCACCATAGTCCTACCCTCCTGAACACCTGCAAGCTTACATTCTCGTGAAGGAGGTGGGCAAAAAGCAAGGTGAACAAGATAATGCTAGATGATAATGACACATGTGATGGGGAAAGTAAACCAGTTCAGGGGTTGGAAGTGTTGGGGGCTAAGGAGTGAAGGGGGCTTCTTTAGGTAGGGAGGTCAAAGATGGCCTCTCCAGGGAGGGGCCATCTGTACTCAGGATCAGAGACAGAAATCGAACACACTCAGTTCCCAGCTGATGGCCAGGAACCAGGTCTTGGAAAGCAGACCTTTGGAGAGGGGAGGATTGAATCACCTCACCTAAACATTTTCATCAGAAAAGCCGTGACCCGTTGGGATGTAAACGTAAATGTCAAGCACTCCAAATTGTGAGCAGTTTTTATTAAATTCAAAGGACAGTCCCTATGATATTTCACACTCACTCACTGGCATGCCTGTTTGATCCCAGGGTGGGCAGACGGCCACACTGCACACGCAGGTCACCGACCAGAGTGCTCCCAGCACTGGAAAACACCTGCAGGAGGCTGCTGCATCTATCAGGCCAGTCTTACTAAGACAAAGAAAATCCTTCACGTTCTGGCCACCCCTCCACCCCTGGATATGTTCATTTACCATCTTGGCTCGACCTCCCCCAATTCTCTATTGCTCTAGCCACTCTTTCTTTCTTTCTTTCTTTCTTTTTTCAAGTGTATTTATTTTTGAGAGGGAGGAGGGAGAAGCAGAGAGAGAGAGAGGGAGAGAATCCCAAGTAGGCTCCGCACTGTCAGTGCAGAACCCAACGCGGGACTGGAACCCAAGAACCGTGAGATCGTGACCTGAGCCGAAATCGAGAGTTCGGACACTGAACCAACCGAGCCGCCCAGGCCTCCCTGGCCACCCTTTCTCTAAACACACTCAGGGTCTCTGCAAGTGATGCTCTCCCTCCACAACACCTCATCCCTTTCCAACTTTCCCTTCCCCTCCTATGTCATCGCCTAGACCACACTTTCTCACGAAAGCCTTCTCTGCTCACAAAACTGACTTCCTCCAGCCCTCATGTCACAAGTCCTTTCTCTCATGGGTCTTGGCAGAGTTGGAAATTTTACAGTTTTCCGGAGGACTACTGAGTAATGCCTGCCCCTCCCCCAGAACAGAAGTTCTACAAGGGCTATGAGGATAAGGGGATAAAAACATCACTGCTGCTATTGCTGTTTATCACCTCCAACTGAAACTGTGACACATTACATGCTCAGAAAGTTTGCGGAATGCATGAAAATGTGTTGGTAATCAAAAATGTTGCCGAGTCCAAGGTTGAAATCGTTTTTCTACGTTTACTTCATCTCCCCGCGCTGCAGTTACCACTTCTGTCAAGGGGGGGAGGGGAGAGCCTACAACTAGTATCTCCTATGGAATTAAAGATCATACCTCACAAAGCGCCCAATTTACTTACTTATTTTTTTTAACGTTTATTGACGAACGAGAGACAGAGCGTGAATGGGGGAGGGCCAGAAGAGAGGGAGACACAGAGTCCAAAGCAGGCTCCAGGCTCCGAGCTGTCGGCACAGAGCCCGTCGCGGGACTCGAACCCATGAACCTGAGCAGAAGTCAGACGCTTAACCAACTGAACCATCCAGGTGCCCCGACAAAGCGCCCAACTTAAATACAAAACAGAGGTGGAGTAAATCTTCCAAAGTTTCAGACTCCCCAGAGTCACCATGACCCTGAACCCTACTCCGGTAGTACTCAATAAGAATTTGTGGACGGCAGGCCAATAGAGTGCACAACTCATCCTGGTGTGCCTGGGGCGGTCCTGGTTTTAGCACCCCACAATAGAAGCAATTGGCTCAGACTATGCATATTGCTGAGTAGGAGAGCGAAGGAATTTGAAGTTGAATGACGCCAGCAAATCCCTTTAGCCGGGGGACACTCATCAGACACCACAGAGGTTAAAAACGCTCTAGAATCACAATGGTTGTGCTCATTTAAATCCTACCTTTGCCTCTATGCTTCAGTTGCCTCATCCGTAAAATAAGGAGCAAAGCAGTCTCTCTCTAAAAAGCGTGTAAGGTTAAAATAACGTATACAACTCGCTTAGAGCTGTGCCTAGCACACAATAAAAAGTGAAGCCTCAGTAACGATCAGATGTTATTATGTCCTTGCCCTTCCCCGTTTTATTTGTCTTCTATCTAGATACTTTCAAGCATCTGGGTAGACTCGGTGAGTTACAAGCTGTGAACAGGAATTCAGCGTGCTTAGTAGAATAAAAGGTGGGCTTTGGGAAAAACAGAATAAAGGCTGGGTCTGCACTCCAGCTCTGCTTATTAGCTGAGTCATTTTGAGGCCACTAATCTCTGTTATGTTTCTCCATCTGTAAAATGGGAGGAAACCGTCTTTGCTAAGTTGCTGGGAGGACCAGAGATAATAAACAGACGGCTTCTGGGCCCTGGCCTATCGTCTATCCTCCATATATAGAGTTTTAGCCTGGAAGCACAGAGACATCGAGTGTGGATGCGGGCGGCTCAGGGCTACACACAGGGGCTCTGGGGTCAAATTGCCTGGGGATGCAGGGTCCTGATCCGCTCCTTACAGCTGCGTGACCTTGGGCAGGTGACTCCACCTCTCTGGGCCTCGGCTTCCTTCCGCGCAAAAGACGGTACCAGCAGCACCCACGCTTGTGGGCTTGCGAGGGTTAAATGTGACAACCCAGGTAAAATGCCCAGCGGTGACGGCCAACCGCAGTCAATGGGACCTCCGGCTTCTCACCCCCGCAAGGACAAGGCGTGGGCCGCCGGGTCCACAGGCTCTCCACGGCCGTCCCCAGCACCGCGAGAGGCGACCCAGAGCTTCCCAAGGGTCCCGGCCCGGCTGCCCCGCCTCGGCCGGCCGGGGGGCCCGGGAAGACGTCCAGGGCGCCGGGCGTGGGGAGGCCTCGCCGCGGGGCCGCTCTCAGGGCCGGTGGGCTCGGCCTCGGGCCCCACGCCGGGCCTCAGAGCTGCACACCCCAGGCAGCCCGCGCCCGGCCCCCGGAGGCCGACCTCCGCCGGCCGCCCGAGCATCCCGCACCCCGAGCGCCCCACTCACCGCCTTCTTCATGGTGGCCGCCATCTTGGGACTGGACTACGACGCGCGGTGGGGAGGGCCGCAAGGACGCGCCTCGGCCCGGGGCCGCTTCCAGCTCCCTGTCGGCCCAGAGCGCCCCCAAAATACAACACTGTCTCCACATTTCCTCCTACCGCATCACCGACCCGTGATTCCTAACGTCTGGGACTCAGGGAGATAATGTATCCTGGAAAGACTTGGTACATGCCAATTAAAGGCACAGGCAACGCCCTGTGGGCCGACAGAAACTAGGGGGTGTGGCGAACGGCCCCAGGGTTCCGCGGCGGGCGGCAGGGGGCGCCCCGCGCAGCGGGGCGGGGCCGGACGGGGCTGGGGGCGGAGCCGGGGCGGGGCCACGAGTGGACCAAAGGGGAGTTCTCTTTCATCAATCCCACAAACCTTGTAAGAAACCGGCATGCGTTAAACAGAGCTAAGAACGAATGACCTTGGTCTAGAATGTGAGACGTTCGTGCCCTGGTGTAAAGGAGGAGATACTACTATTAATTTATTAAACACTTACTGCGCAATTACTGTGTACCCTGACGCTTGTGCCTCCAAATGTTTTTCTTTTTCTGTGTGTGTGAGGATTCCTTTACACTCCTAAAGTTATTGAAGACCCCAAAGATTTTCTGTGTATGTAGGTTATTTTCATCGGTATTCACCATATTTGAAATTAAAACAGAATTTTAAAACATTTATTAATTCACTTAATAAAGAAACCCATTCTATATTAATATAAGTAACATTTTAAGTTATACAAAATCACTGGAAACTGGCATGGGCCTCTGAAAACAAGTGAGAGAAAAAAGGATGTAAGCATGCTTGGTCAGCAGCCGATAGTGTTTTGTACCTGGGGCTCTGAGTGGTGGAGTGTTCCCCTGTTTTGTACCTGGGGCTCTGAGTGGTGGGGTGTTCCCCAAGCCAGAGAGAGTCTCATGGCCTGGGAGGGTGTCATTTGATCTGGGCAACCGCTTGGACAGTGGCTGACCCCTGGCAACCATGGTACTGGCTGTGTCCGGCTCAGAAGCCCTCCGCCTCGCTCTGCATTTCACGGTCTCCATTCCGCTTCTCTCCCAGCCCTGGCATCCTTCAAGCAGATCTCTTTCCCAGCAGGAGAACCAGTTCTGTAAATACAAACGGGGACTTTCAAGTCTTCTGCTAAGCCTCCTCTCCTTTCCTTAAATTTGAGCATTTCCAACCTCTGCTTCTGGTTCTTTCTCTAGCAGGGGACTGTCCCCACCTGTTTGGACCGGCAAAAGAAAGACGCTTGTGGTGCCAATGGAAACAATTGCAGGTCAGGAAGGAAAATCACCAGTCACCACTTGAAAATACTATCCCCACTAAGGGTGACTGAACATATTCCCTTATACTGAGATGAAGACTGTCATCCACTGACAGGATCCATGTTTTTGTTTTTTGGTTTGGGTTTTTTTGACCCACGCAGTATTCTGATTTAATTGAACCGACATATGAAACTTACAAAATTGCACTCAACAGTATCAGATTTTTTATTTTGCTTGAGCTTGTAAAGTCAGTGTCCCTGTGACCTCGAATCTACATTCCTGCATAGCAGCCAGCTGCTGCTGGTGATAATCAGGTAAGGCCTGTTTAGCTAACAGGCCCTCTCCAGGGCCCTGGCAGATCCCCACCTGCCCCATCCTTGTGCCTAACTGTCAGACCCTCCAGGTATATGTACTTGTCACTGGTCAGGCTTCTGTTCTAGCAGATCTAAATGAGAATGTTTGTGTGTGCATCTGTTTGTTTGAAATCTGTATCATTGCAGATGCTATTGCAAAAAGGAAGATGAATTACACAAGGTGCTTCACATCAAGAAGCTTACAGTTGGCACACATATATCCCCACAGATTATAGCATGGGAGCTGCAGCCCTGGGACCAGTGCCTGAGGGGTCCTTGGGAGGAAGAGCTTAGCTGGAGTAGCCAATGAAAACCCTGGAATTGGTGGCAGGCTGAATGGATCAAGGGCAGGTGCTGAAAAACATAGACAAAATTCCTTATCCTCATACAGCTTACATTCTAGTGATCAGAGACAGACCATATTCAAAATACAGAAATGAATAACATAGTATGTCAGAGATGAATGTTATTACTACGTGTTATTAATAGCTATAAGAAAGGACACTTGGGGCGCCTGGGTGGCTCAGTCCATTAAGCATCTGACTCTGGCTCGGGTCATGATCTCATTGTTTGTGGGCTCGAGCCCCACATTGGGCTCTGTGCTGACATCTCTGAGCCTGGAGACTGCTTTGCGTTCTGTGTCTTCCTCGCTCTCTGCCTCCACCGCCCCCCCCCCCCACACCCGCTCGAGCTCTCTCTCTCAAAAATAAATAAACATTAAAAAAAAAAAAAAGACAGAACACTTAAAATAATAATAAAAGACTGTATAACTACCAGGATGAAAACTTCAGGAGAAAGATACAAGAAATGGTAAGTATGTTGGCTTGAAAATTGAAGGGGAAAACCCCCCATCTACCCATCTATTTGAGTTGACATGTAACCTACAAAATTGTCCAGACATGTCCCGGTTTAAGATTCTGTCACAAAGCAATAATGGACTCATGTCATAGCAGAACGTGCATGAATGCCCTCCAGAACCCGCTCCATCCGTGCCAAGCCCCTGGTTCTGAGACTTAAAAAGGAAATCTTGGTGGGATTACCTGTTCACGCGGGCCTTGAGGAGTAAGGGGCAACAAGGAGCCAACCTTATTATCACGTGGTAATTTGTTCCAGGCCTGCAGGGGGCGCCCGAGGGTCGTGGTAGTACAGCCATTCAAGGCAACCTTTGTAATGTTTTGCCAAAATACAGAACTCTTATTTTCTTAATTTTTAAGATACAGTCTATTTTTTAAATTTAGAAAAAATATATTTTAAAAGGGCATTTAAAAATCTCTGACTTGGGGCGCCTGGGTGGCTCAGTCAGTTAACTCTCCGACTTAGGCTCAGGTCATGATCTCACAGTTTGTGAGGTTGAGCCCCAACAGCTCAGCTCAGAAACTGCTTCAGATTCTGTGTCTCCCTCTCTCTGCCCCTCCTCTGTGTTCTCTCTCTCTCTCTCTCTCTGTCTCTCAAAAATAAATAAATAAACATTTTTTAAAAATAATAAATGGGAAGTCTCACATTGTCAAAACCTTCACTCAAAATCTTCACGTATGTATACCAGGCAGATGGAAGGCATAAGCCACCCACTCGCTTGTGACCATCAGCAAACCTCCCCATATGCACATATTATGGAATGTTCTTAAGCCCAAATTTTCCTCCTAAATGAAATTTTTAATAAAGTCCCTAAGTTTACTGAAGTCAAAATGCAAATTAGGAACTCTAGCTCTTACTGAAAATTTCATCGCCAAGCTGTCTGGTTAGTATTTTCCCTTCTCGCCTCCTTCCTATGCTTGTCCATGATCATCAGAACTTCTTCAGGACTCTTGACCTCGGGTGGTGCCTTTAAACCTAACTCAACATTTAATCCATTCTCTAAAGACTTCCTTGTTTCTCATCAACCTGGTCCATCTTTAGATTCTCCACTTGCTACACAATTTGGTGCTTAAAAAAAAATGTTTATTTATTTTTGAGAGAGAGAGCAACAGAGCACATGCAGGGGAGGGGCAGAGAGAGAAGGAGACACAGAATCCAAAGCAGGCTCCAGGCTCCGAGCTGTCAGCACAGAGCCCGACGCGTGGCTCAAACTCACGAACCGTGAGATCATGACCTGAGCCGAAGTCGGGTGCTTTCACAACTGAGCCACCCAGGCACCTCAATTTGGTGCTTTTCTAAGCTACCACTGCACATGCCTTACCCTTTCTCTCTCTCTGCTACTTCTTCTGAATATTCTTACTATGATGGGTAACATAAAGTAGTGTGAATTTGTATATGGCTCAACAATTTCGTAAATGATTTCCCACGACCCTCGATGAAATTCTTCTCTGTCTTCCCATTGCACTTAGGGTGTAATTTAGATTTATTACCAAGGCCTAGCCTCTATCTCCGACATTATTTTTTATACCATCTTTCCCCTCAATATTCTCCATCTTCTTGGGTCTCCTTTTGGGAATGATACCGGCTCCCTTCTACCTCAGGGCCTTTTCACCTGCTTATCTTGCTACTCAAGAGGCCCTTCTCCTGTTTTTCACTTGGCTGAATTCTGCCCATCCTCAACACTCAGCCTCTGTGTCGCTCCATCAAGAAATCTTTCTCAAACATATCCACCACCCAGAAAAAGCAACATCCCCCTTGCAAACACTGTTACAAGCCTCTCTCGCACGTTTTCTTTTGAAATACGTCTCCCCTGGTTTACTCGCAGCACCCAGTAGTACGTAATTCAGTAGTATGTAATTAATTAGGGTTAGGGTTAAGGCCCAAAGTAATGGGATTAATACAGTAGTATGCAAAACAATATAGCCGTTGATAAATTCATTCAGCAATACGGTACAAGAGTCCATGGCTTATCTCCACTCGCTTTTTGTGTGTGTGCGCGCTGGATATGATACCAGGTGGGTGCCTCGCCCAAATAGCGATCACGTGATCATGTGGCTCCATTGCCTGCGCAATCCTTCCCTTCTTCACCAGGTGGCGCTGTGACTCCAGGACATTTTATTTCTGACATTTTTATTTCTGCAACTCCTTAGGAACTGTCCGCGTTCTCGGCTACACTGTGACAAGCAGGAATACACAAAATCAAGGAAACCTCTCTTTGAGACAAAATGTACTCACCTCTCACTGGTTTGAATTCTTACCTTAATTTTTACCTGGCAAAAAGCAAAGCATTTTCCGGAACCCTCAAATGTATGCATTGGGTTTAGGCCTTTATGAGATAGACCATTAACTAGCCTGTTTATTTCAAGGGTACATGCCTGTAGCAATTTTCATATTAAGCAAGGAGTCAGTCATCGGGGCACCTGGGTGGCTCAGTCGGTTGAGCGTACGACTTCCGCTCCGGTCATGATCTCACAGTTCGTGAGTTCAAGCCCAGCGTCGGGCTCTGTGCTGATAGCTCAGATCCTGGAGCCTGCTTTGGATTCTGTGTCTCCCTCTCTCTCTGCCCTTCCCCCGCTCATGCTCTGTCTCTCTCTATCAAAAATAAATAAACATTAAAAAATTAAAAAAAAAAAAGAAATGAGTCAGAACTTGTTATAAGTACCAGTCACTACATATCTTCAAATTAAAATATAAATTTGATTCATTCAACAAGAACCTCGTATTGAGCCAGGTAGCCTCTTCGCATAGATGCTATTCATAAAAAGGATCTGTTTTGTGCTGGAGTGGGCATCTGTTGTCTTTTGAATACTTTTCTCCATATTTAACATTTCCAGGTGATGAGTGTCGCCCCTCCATTCTGGAAGTCGGAACTCAATTTCCTAGCATCCTTGAAGCTCGGATGCAGGCCTGTGATCAGAGTCCAGCCAATCAGATTCACCAGTGACAGGCCAGTGACCAATGAGGGGAGAGCAATGGAGGCAGGTGCCAGGTGCCCAGGAGATTCCACTCCAGACAGCCAGAGCAGCCTGGCAAGGTCATCTCAATGGCATCCCTGGCTCTTTTTTTTTTTTTAATTTTTTTTTCAACGTTTTTATTTATTTATGGGACAGACAGAGACAGAGCATGAACGGGGGAGGGGCAGAGAGAGAGGGAGACACAGAATCGGAAACAGGCTCCAGGCTCCGAGCCATCAGCCCAGAGCCTGACGCGCATCCCTGGCTCTTTTGCGTCACTGTGGATCCCTGGCCACCTCACAAAGGGTCTGTCCACATTTCAACGTCCTATTTCAAATTCTTGTGCTATATCTATCTATAGGGAGTTCTGGTGTTTGACACAAAGAACCCCGAAGAGATGTGACTTTTAAAAGAAAGTTACTCTTTAGCCATGGTAAATTCAGCTGAGATGATCAGGAGATGGAAAGAAAAATGTTGCAGGATCCCTGTGCTCAGCACAGACAGCTGTGCGGGTGAAACTACCTGAAGAAAAAAAAATCCACTTGCTACATGGCCACAGCACACGCAATGCCAACATAAGGACGCTGAGCTGATTTTCAATGCTTTTTATTTTGTAAAGCACATTTAATGAAGAGCCATCAGCTGAAGCCAGCACCAGAACCATCATAAATCACAGCCATAGAATGCTAGTCACCTGGGAGGGCCCCACATGGAAACAGAAACTGATCGAGGAAGAGAGAAGGGACACTGGTGAGAAGTGGCCACTGCCTGGGCCTGGGAGAGCCTCAGAGGCATCAGGGTGAGTCTTGGCAAGAAACCTGACTCCGTTTTGCTGACGAGCAAAGGACAAGATTGAAGACGTCATGGGAATCGGTGTTGTCAACTCCTAACGCTTCTGGGGTCTCTCCTTGAGCAAAATACTTGGCGGGCACTGAGGCCAAAGAGGGGGAATAAAAAGCAGCCTCTGCCCCACGCTCACTCACTGCCACCAGAAGAGAAGTGAATGCTGAGACGCGTGTAAACAGCAGTTAAATAAAATGAAACGCCATTTTTATTGTTTAGGAATAACTCTACTTCTGGCCACCTATTCTGAGAACATAGGTCTAAAAGCAGAAATAGACTATTCCAAGAGTGCGTAGGAAAGCGGTGCTTATAAAAATGAAGCATTTCAACTACTCTTAAGGGTTTGGCAAAAGAGACCAGTTTAAGTGGCCCATAGGATACTCACTGCAATATGCACGTGTCACAACGCCCATCCTAAAAAGTAACAGCAGAGGGAAACGTGGAAAAACAGGTCAGATGCAAAATTACAATTCCAATTTTGTTTTTAAAAATCATTTCTATGAGACAGACACTTAGAAACGTATAGGAATGAAATATGTAAAAATGTCAATATGTAACAGTGATTTTATATAGGAGGTATCAGGAATTAAATAGGACTTTTTACCTACATCTTTATACTTTTCTGTATTTTCTAAATTTTAGAAAGTGAATATGGATTCATGTTTAGTCAGGTAGAAATTAGTATTAAGCTAACCAATATGTAGAAACGCAAGATGTAGTGAAACCTGATGCAAGCTATAAGGTGAACGCATTGTGATTCTAACTAGAACCACAGACAGAATATATAGAAAGAAATACACAACTATTCTGAGCAGTTGTCACTGGGTGGTGACATGAAATCCAATGTTTTCTTTTTTGTACTTTCTTAAATTTCTTTTAATGATTATATGTTACTTTATTTTTTTTTCAACGTTTTTATTTATTTTTGGGACAGAGAGAGACAGAGCATGAATGGGGGAGGGGCAGAGAGAGAGGGAGACACAGAATCGGAAACAGGCTCCAGGCTCCGAGCCATCAGCCCAGAGCCCGACGCGGGGCTCGAACTCACGGACCGCGAGATCGTGACCTGGCTGAAGTCGGACGCTTAACCGACTGCGCCACCCAGGCGCCCCTATATGTTACTTTAATAATATTTGGGATGTAGCAGGATTCTTGCACAGAGAATCATGACCCCCAAGGCTTTCCTTTCCAGGAAGCAACTTTATTCGTGTCGGCACAGCTCAGTTGGATTCATACGTGACGAACTGAGCCCCAAATGCCACATGCATTGTTTTTCATACATTTTTTACTTCTTTGTCTCCCATATATGGTAACACACAAACATGTAGTCTGATTAAGTGGTCTCATGTTACAGGGTCGTGAGAGATGTCATGTACGCGTATAGCCAGGTTACCTTGAGGTTTTTTATTGTGGTTTGGTTGGTTGTTGTTTTTTTTTCTTTTCCTTAGAGAGGGGACCCTATCACAGGGAAACTTCTTTTCCTTTTTTAAAAAAAAAATTTAATGTTTATTTATTTTTGAGAGAGAGAGAGAGAGACAAAGCACAAATGGGGAGGGATGGAGAGAGAGGGAGAGACAGAATTTGAAGCAGGCTTCAGGCTCTGAGCTCTCAGCACAGAGCCCGATGCGGGGCTCAAACTCATGAACGATGAGATCATGACCTGAGCCAAAGTCAGACACTCAACTGACTGAGCCACCCAGGTGCTCTGGGAAACTTCTTTTTCAAGACAGGACTACACTATTACCTTCTCAGTAAAGAAGGCTAGATAATTCTCACATTCTCCTAATCGCAGGATCTCAATCGTCAGAAGCAAAGGATTTATATTGAAATAAGTTCTTGACATTATTGTCCTAAGTCTCTGAGGAGGAATAAGAAGCTCCCTGAAGTATTAAATAGTTAACTACAATTTTTAAAAATTTCTATAAACTCAGTCTTTAACATGATGAGCACAAATCTTATAAAACATGGTTGCTATGAGAAGTAGCATTCATTTAATCTGTAAATGTTTGTTGTAAGAAATTATTTTGCTAATTTAAACTATACCTAAATATAATTTTTATCATTAACTCGGTATTAAACAGAGATATATAGATATATGGAGACATATATGTTTTATATATATATATAGGTAGATAATTATCAAATATATATTATATTTATATATATTATCAAATATATTTTATATTATCAAATATATTATATATTATATTATCAAATACACACACACACACACACACACACACACACCATTTGATTATCTGTCCAAGAAGAACTACTCTTCCTAAATACATGGCATTTGCTCCCCCCACATGCATTTCCCCTTCTGCCAATGGCGCTGATTTTGGTTTAGAGATCTTCCTCTAACTCCCTCCAGTGGTCACTTTAACATGCAACTTGCAGAGACATTTGGCCAAACATTACCTTGTGTGTGTCTGTAAATGTTTTTGACTGAAATTAATATGTGAACCCTAGACAGAGTAAAGCCCTTCCTAACGTGGGTTGGCCTCATCCAATCAATAGAAGATCTGAATAGAACAAAAAGATGGCATAAGAGTGAACTCCTCCTGCCTGCCTACTGAGCTGGGACACTGGTCCTTTCCAGTTTTCAGCCTTGAACTGACACATCAGCTCTCTTGGGTTTCCGGCATGCCAACTGTGGATCTTGGGATTTATCTCCATAATCACATAAACCACTTTTTGATAATTTTTTTTTCTTTCTTTCTTTCTTTCTTTTAAAAAAATTTTTTTAACCTTTATTTATTTTCGAGACAGAGAGAGATAGAGCATGAATGGGGGAGGGTCAGAGAGAGAGAGAGGGAGACACAGACTCTGAAACAGGCTCCAGGCTCTGAGCTGTCAGCACAGAGCCTGACGCGGGGCTTGAACTCACAGACCGCGAGATCGTGACCTGGATGAAGTCAGAGGCTTAACCGACTGAGCCACCCAGGCGCCCCATCTTTCTAACTTTCTATCTATCTTTCCATCCATCTTTCTATCTATCCTCTATCTATTTATCTATCTATCCATCCACATTCTACTGGTTCTGTTTCTCTGGAGAACCCAGACTAATATACTCCCAATCAGTCCATGTGACCTGGATGGGCTCTAACACTGTCCTAGGAGTACAGCATAAGAACAGGCTTCAGCCAATCAGGAAATTGTGGCCGTGTGATTGTTCAGCAATCAGCATATGACCAAATTTAGGCCAATCAGAGCCAGGGCTTCTGATGAGCATGGGCGCCGGAAGACATCTCTCCCTGCTGGCTGTGAAACTATAGGAATGTAACTTCTAGAACAGTGGCCAGCATCTTGCCTTATAAAGAGTGAGCTCATCTGAAAAATGGAGCCAACACACAAGTGCGGCCGAGGAATGGAGAGAGATAAAATAAGGTTTGACTTCTCAAGTGTTGCCCTGGTCCCACTAAGCTCGGCTAGCTCTCCTCCTGAACTTCTCAGTGACATGAGTCAATTCTTTATGTGCCTAATGGGACTTGCCTTAATTTTCTGTGATTTATAACCAAAAGAGTATTAGCTGACATGTTCTAGCAACAGCAATGTCTGAACAGAGCCTGAGACAAAGGCTTGCCACAGGGAGTCAATATTGGGAAGTGACTCTGGAGAACTGGAACAGGGGGCAGGGAGGGGGCTGGGAAAAGTGAAAAAGGCTGGGCCAGGAAGCTGTTCCAAGGGCTGTTTACTGAGCTAGTTACCCCGTGGCCAACTGGACTTACCCTTCCTGGGAACCCTTCAGGGCACCTTGCACCACATATCATAGAATTGTTCTCACCACAGAAATAGCACTTACCTACCCTTTCTGGTTTGGTCGAGGGTTGCCCTGGGGTGTTAACTTTCTTGCACTTTGTTCTGGTACCAGAAGGGTTGCGGAAGCTACCTGCAGCCAGCAGAAAATCCTCTAGAGGTAAGGCAGAGATGAGTAAGGGGCTCTTTGCACAGCTGTTGGTGAGGCCAATGGCCAGTGTGGAAAGATAGGTCAAGGCGGGGATATAAGACGAGGCCTTAAAGATACACAACACCATTATAGATCAGTTATCAGTAGAACAGATTTCCCCTCTAAGATTGAACTCCACCATTTTTTAATGTTTTATATATTTTTGAGAGAGAGAGCACAAGCAAGGGGGAGCAGAGAGAGAGGAAGCAAGGAAAGGAAGCGGGCTCTGCACTGACAGCAGCTAGCCTGATGTGGGACTCGAACTCACGAACTGCAAGATCATGACCTGAGCCCAAGTTGGATGCTCAGCTGACTGAGCCACTCAGGTGCCCCTCCACTATCTTTTTTTTTTTTTTAATGAACTCGGAAAAGAGCAGGGCTGATTCCTATGGAGCCCAACCAGGACTCAAATATTGATGTCTCCCATCACTGTTCCTTAAGACTAAGTAATCCCCTTTGGGAGTTTCCTGAATCCAATTCTTAGGAAATCATTCGGTTGCAGAACAGGGTCAGACCAGTTGTGTGTAGGTAGAGGAGGGCTTTCCCCTGAAATGAATGAATGGCCCCCATTGTCATTTATCTATGGAAGAGATCAGTCTCGATCTGACAAATTAAAATGAGGGAGGTGAATTTTAGATCGAGTGAAGAAAAAACTTATTTTTTTTCCACTTCCATCCAGAATTTAAACAGGCGAGGAAAGAGGGACCTGCCCTTATTCACTCACTCATTCATTCATTCATTCATTCAGCATGTTATTTATCGAAGTTATCAGGAGCAGGCACATAATTTGCAGGTCGTAGCGCAAAATGAAAATGGTGGGGAGGAGGAATTGTTCGAGTATCATTAAGAATTTCTGTAGGGCAACAGCAGAGCATTAGACCAAGTGTGGGGACCTTCTGAGCAAGGGGCCCCGAATGTCATCTGTGTATCAGTCATTGTGCTAAGTTTCAGGAGTACGTTAGCAAACAAGACACATCCAGCATTTGTCCTCATGAAGAGTCTAGGCTGGGATTCCTGCCCTTCCCTCCCTCGGTCTGCCTCACAGCCTGAGCACCTGCTAGAGTGAGTTTCATTCTATATTAAAGAATTTTTCATGCGACCTCCTCCCTAAACCCCGGGAGCTCACCTGAAGAACCAGTGATATATTCCGGGGCAGAGGGGGTGGTCTGGCTACGTTGAGGGATGTCAGGGTGTCTCCGGGAAAGACATTTGTCCCGAGGGCCAGCTTCCTGGGGATTGTCAAATATCAGTTCAATTATTAGTCACAGTTGATGTATAATCTCATTTAGACCCTAACTGCTAAGTGATCTACGACCCCGGTGGCCTTCCCACACTCCCTGTGGCTTTCATACCTGACTGCTTAACACAGCTACCCTATCTGCACAGTCTGTGAAGCGTTTTGAGTCCGGGACTGCTGAAATCCATAGTACTCACTTGCTAATCTTTAAGGTATTCCTTGCAAATGTTTTCAGAGAACACCTCTGCAGCCTCTAAAGCTTGCCAAACACCAACATCTGCACAGGGGAAGAAAGCTGCCAGATCTAGCATAAGCCACGACGAGTTCTCCTAAGTTGGGGAATGAGGGCACGTGCCACTATGGGAAGCATGAAGGGGGCTCAGGTGCAGTTGGGACACACTCAGGAGTTCGTGACTCAGGTGTTCTTAGTGCTCCTGGTAGGGGACTTCCAGGACGCGCCTTGCCATGGGTAATGCGGTTTACATTACAGGAATTTGTATTTCTTTTCACTGGCTTATATGAATTACTCTTATATTCTCAGCTGCAGGCGCTTTCACCGTGGCTTATGTCGTGATGGGTTCAGTAAACTAAGGACTAAAAATTTTAGGAACCCTGCGAAGATCTTAATCCTGAAGGAGGCATCTCCATCTGCTGAAAATGCTATGGGGCAGTTCTATTTCAAGTGTAAGAAAAGGAAAAAAAAAATGAATCTGAAGGTACATTTCATTTTAAAGATCTCTAATTCATACGCAAAAGTAGGATGCTTCATGTTCAAGTTTTCCACATTGGATACAGTCCCTGATTAAGTAATAGATACTTTTGGGGTGCCTGGGGGGCTCAGTCAGTTAAGCGTCCGACTTCAGCTCAGGTCATGATCACCGTTCGAGCCCCGCGTCGGGCTCTGTGCTGACAGCTCAGAGCCTGGAGCCTAGCTTCAGATTCTGTCTCTCATGCTCTCGCTCTCTCTCTCAAAAATAAATAAACATTAAAAAAAAAAAGAATCTAGGGGCGCCTGGGTGGCGCAGTCGGTTAAGCGTCCGACTTCAGCCAGGTCACGATCTCGAGGTCCGTGAGTTCGAGCCCCGCGTTGGGCTCTGGGCTGATGGCTCAGAGCCTGGAGCCTGTTTCCGAGATTCTGTGTCTCCCTCTCTCTCTACCCCTCCCCCGTTCATGCTCTGTCTCTCTCTGTCCCAAAAATAAATAAACATTGAAAAAAAATTTAATAAAAATCTATAAAAAAAGTAACAGATACTTTTTTTAATTTCAAAAGTGACTCCTTTTTTGTATGTATATTACAGTTCAATAAAATTTTTTAAAACATTTATTTATTATTGAGAGACAGAGACAGAGCATGAGCAAGGGTAGGGGCAGAGAGAAGAGGAGACACAGAATCTGAAGCAGGCTCCGGGCTCCGAGCTGCCAGCACAGAGCCCAAAGTGGGGCTCAAACCCAGAAACTGTGAGATCATGACCTGAGCCGAAGTCGGACACTCAACCGACTTGTCCACCTAGGGGCCCCTAAAAGTTTTCTTTCTAAAACAATTCTACTGTTTGTGTTTTCCTGGGTCGTATGATTGTAGATGGTTTTTGTTGGCTTATTTTAAATTTGTTGCATTTCCTAACTGCCTGGGATGAGCTGCTAACGCTTTAATTCTTTCCCTATCAATTCTGTCCTTGTCCAAAATCAATGATCACGTAATGAGCATTTGCTGATACAAACGTTATCCACCTGGTGCCCCAAGCCCAGTACTTCTCAGATCAGAAAGGAGATACACGCACACTGAGATAACGTTGTTCTCCTGAGCAAAACAATTCAGTCTCAAAAGTTTCGAGTTACCTAGAACAAAACAAGGAAGTGTTGCTGAGATCGTTTGAAAGTGAAATGCTTACTCATTTGAAACCCGCCCCATTTAATGATTTCCTCTTGCCTTGGCTCCCTAAGAAGTTCGGAGTATATTCAGAGGACGTGAAATTTGCAGCATTCACGGTACCCATCTGCAGAGCACGGTTTATTCTGAATGGGAGCCAAGGTGACTTTTGTGAACAATCCTGAGTCTCAAATCCAGATGCCCGAGAGGGTCACCGGAACGTGTGATTCACCCAGCTATTTGAGCAATAAAAATGTCCAAGCGCTTTGAGTCTTAAGAACCTGCAAGCGACAATGCTGATCAAATATCCTGCTGGTGTTCCAATGATATCTGCTGAATGCCGCTCCCGGTCTCCTTGTCCTGCAGCCTCGGTGCTGACAATCCTCTAGCGGTGGGCTTCTTTTGCAAACCTTTCACATCCTCACCTTGCAACACTTTGGCAAGCCTCTGTCATATGCCAGATAAATTCTCTTACTGGTTAGGATAGTCGGCACCAGTTTCTGTTGCTTATAACTGAAAGAATCTAAATTAAATTTCCACCCGCAACTCCAAAAGGTCCATCCACACCGGGCCTCAAGAAAGGCCTGCAAGTGGGAACTAGTAAACCATCAGGACCCTCCCTCCTTTTCTCCGCTCGGCTCAGCTGCTACAACCTTATTTATCTCTGAAAATTTTCTTCCTCTACTGATTCAGTGACAGAGGGGTGGGGAATAATGGGTGGTCTCTCCATAACTTCTGATCAAGAGACCAGTTCGCACTAACGAGCGTGCTGTTTCCCAAATCCCAAATCGATGAAATGCTTCAGAGTAAGATCCAAGTGGCCCATTTGAATCCATTGTCACTCCGGAAGGTATGGCCAGAATCCATTGTCATATACGATCATGGCTGCCAAGGGGCCAGGCCTGTGCGGTAAGGGAGAGAAACCATTTTTCACTCTCTCACTTTTTTACCTTTCACATGGGCTTCCCTGAGTCATGATTCTGGGAAGGTTTGCATTGGGATCTGTCATCACTGCCTGGCACGAACCTCTCGGTGTCTTTCATGAGATTATTAGTCAGCAGAGACCATGATTTTATAAGGGTTAGTGGAAGATAGTTCCTTGAAAGTTCACGGGTGACAAAATAGTAGGAGATAGTCGTTTTAGAAACTGGGTTTGATCTTCTGTGCCTTCATTCATTGTCCTCATTCAAATATCCTGGTTGATTTTTCCTGATTAAAAAAAAAAAATGTTCTATTTGTATCTCCTGGGCCGAAGGTGTTAAGATAGCAGAGGGACACAGAAGCACACTCCAAGGGAGAGTTGCTTGATCACGATATGAATAGTTCTCAATCCTTTGAATTTCACATCCCAATACATTTTTTTAAAATACAGACTGGGGAGCAGTATCATCAGAGAGGTACCAACTGTTTATTTTGCCAAGGAAGGATGCGAAACCAAGGAGGCTTACATCTAAGATCAACAACAGAAAAACAAAGACTTTACCATGGGGGGGAAAAAGAAGGTGCCGGAACAGAATAAAGAACTACCTTTCCCCACAAAAAGTTGTTCTGCTAAACTTGTTCCAATTCGATAAAACCCCAGGCCACTGAAGCAACAGACTACCCGACAACCCTTGCTAGTGAACTCGCATTTGAAATCCACTCCAAGGCACAACCTACCTTTCCAGAGAGTAAGGGTAAAATGGGGCAGAGACAATACCACTTCCGTTAGAATTCTTCCCTCCTGCAACCACGGTTTTCGACAGAAGTGAGGACATGCTGTCCCATCTGAGTGTGATGTCCTTTTGTGCCATGAAGTTCTAGCTGGAAGCAAAACAGACCCTTATACTACCTACTTGGCATGTGCTGGGCACTCCGCTAAGTGGTATCCATACAACTACCCATGAATTTGGTAACATTCTCCTTTTCACTGATGAGGAAGCAGAGGCTGGGAGAGATGCTATCGCTTTCCAAAGGCTGATCAGTTCTGGGGCTGGGATTTGAGCCCAACTGCCTCTGAGGCCAAGTCCGCTCTTCCAACCACGACTCTCCTCCTTTGAGATTCAAACCAGGATTTTGACAACCAGAAGACACACACACATCTTCATTTTAGAGAAAAGTCGTTTAGGAAAGAACTCATTTTCTTTTGGGCTCCAGACTTGAGACCTCAGAAAATGTTCCTAGCTCTGTTGCCTGAGTCATGGCGGAGTCATCTTGTTGAATAACAAAATATCTGAGTCACTCGGACTTCATGTAGGAAAAAAACAAAACGAAACACACGAGCGGCTTTATTTGAGATTGAATGGTTTTGAAATCAAGTCACAGGCCGGGGCATGAGGCTAACAGACTTATTTATGTTGGTGAGATGAACTGATTGTAAGTGTTATGTAAGTAAAAGTGACACTCCCCAGGATGAAACAATGGTTCATCAATGTCACCATTGTTAACGGTGAAACTCTATGGACTCACTGATCATTAGTCTTCAGAACAGGCAGGGAGCCTTTTTGTTTCACTCTGTCAATTGCTTATTTATCTCAAGGATAAAAAACAATTCCCCTCCATACATATGTCTTCTGATATATTTCAAAGTCTGAATTTAATTCCTGTACGTTCACTTGCAGCCTTGACCGTGTATAGGTGGAATTGTCGTTGAGTTCTATGAGTGCAGACTCTTATGTCCCTGAAAATATCCTCTGAACTTCTAGAAACACCTCCAGTTCTCTTACCAGGAAATTCACACTTAGAGAATGGGCTTCACTTGAGGATATCCCACTGAGAGAAACAAATTCAGACTGAGATCCATACACAATACCAGATTCTTTTCTGAAAGCTGGTCTTGACAGGAGAAAGGGGACAAGAACAAGTGTGTATTAGATATGATGATGGGGCACCTGGGTGGCTCAGTCTGTTAAGTGTCCGACTTTGACTCAGGTCACGGTCTCACGGTTTGTGAGTTCGGGCCCCACGTCGGGCTCTGTGCTGACACCTCGGAGCCTGGAGCCTGCTTCAGATTCTGTGTCTCCCCCTCTCTCTCATGCTCGGTCTCTCTCTGTCTCTTAAAAAATGAATAAACATTAAAAAAAAAAAGGGAAAAAAATAGATATGATGAAAATACATCAAGAGCTAACATTTGCCTGGATTTACAAGGGGCAAGACATTATTCCAGGTGTTTGACATGAATTAACTCCTTGAATCGTTTTAACAGTGTTAGGAGATAGGTAGTCTCATAATCCATATTTTGTAGATTAAGAAACTGAGACACAGAGATGCTGAGTGATTTTCCTAAGGTTGCACAGCCAGGAAGTAGGGTAGCTGGATTGAAACTCCATTGGTCTGACTTAAATTAGTCCCTTTTACCCACTGCACTAACTAGGCCATTGAGCTGGGGCAGGAAGGGGCTGGGTGACTGCAAGAGCATGGCAGACAGTGAGCTGGACCCCAGGAACGACTCCCGGCTTCCAACCTTACTGAGGACGTCCCGCCAGCCCTGTCTGTATTCATTAAGCCTGGAAAAGAAAATGGACAATTCTCTTATTGATTCAAAAAGAAAGATGCCGATATTCCAAGAGTCTTTATGAAAAGTCTGTTTACCGCCAGGGCTTGGCAAGTCTCAGAAACGGGCAGCTGCTCAGGACCCTTGCAAGGTTGAAGGGAGGACACCCCTGCCACATTTGCAAAGCACACGGCCTCTTTTCTTTACCGTGTGGCCACAGTCGGTCAGATTTCTTGTGTTTGAGTAACAGACGTCCATGACGGCTAACCAAAGCAGAAAAGGAAGTTGTCGATGGGATATTGCAGAGCCCACGGAATGGATGGCAAAGCTGCACAAGCATATCCGGACAAGCGGGCAGACCTCGAGGGAGATTAAGCAGCCACGCTGTGGCCCGAATTGCAGCAAAAGGAAAGTCTGGTTGGATTCGGAGGCAGGGAGACCGCCACAGCACGGCCGGCAGAGCACATTTGATTCCCTGGGGGCCGCTCACTACCCGACCAGCGATCAGGACCGCAGGCTCTTCGTCGGAGCCCTCAGCCGGAGCATCCGATTGGCTGGGGTTAGTCACACGATCTCTACTTGTTGAGCTGGGAGGCGGGCTTTCTGTTTTTCATTCCCCCCTAATTAACGTGCAGTGTCATATTAATTTCAGGTGCATGATATAGCGATTGAGTGATTCTTGTTCAACAATTCCGCGCTCATCGTGATGACTGTGTTCTTATTCCCCACCACCTGTCTCACCCATCCCCCCACCCCCTGCCCTCTGGTAACCACCAGTTTGTTCTCTATGCTTAAGAGTCTGCTTGTTGGGGGCGCCTGGGTGGCTCAGTGGGTTAAGCCTCCAACTCCTGGTTGCAGCTCAGGTCGTGATCTCACGTGTGTGAGGTCAAGCCCCACATCGGGCTCCGTGCTGACGGTGCAGAGCCTGCTTGGGATTCTCTCTCTCCCTCTCCCTCTGTCTGCCCCTCCCCCGCTTGCTCTCTCTTTCTGTCAAAAATAAATAAATAAGCATAAAAAAAAACAAAGAGAAGACTCTGGCCTTTGCTTGATTTTTTTTTTTATTCTTTCTTCCTTTGTTTTGTTTCTTAAATTCCACACGTGAGTGAAATCGTATGGTATTTGTCTTTCTGTCACTAACTTATTTCACTTACCATTACACCCTCTAGATCTACCCCTGTTGTTGCAAATGGCAAGATCTCATTCCTTTTTATGGCTGAATAATATTCCACTGAATATATACCTACCACCTCTGTTACCTTCATTAATCTATTTATGGACACTTGAGTGGTTTCCATATTTGGCTACTATAAATAATGCTGCAATAAACATAGGGGTGCATATATCTTTTCCAATTCATGTTTCCTTTGGGTAAATACCCAGTGGAATTACTGAATTGTATGGTAATCCTATTTTTTTTGAGGAACCCCCATACTGTTTTCCATAGTTGCTACACTAGTTTGCATTCAAGGGGGACTTTCGGGAGCCCCTTCGGCTCCTGTAGCTGGTGCAAATGTCCCCATTTTAGGATTTCTCAAAATATTCTAGGCTCCCGTGCTGGGCAGAATGGCATATTTGCCATCCAGATTTAAAGAAAATGCAATAATCATCAAAAGTAGGGCAAGAGATTATTCTCAAGATAGAACGTGGAAGAGTATGGATGAAGACAGGCTTTGATTTTCAGCTCTCCTACAAGCTTACCCCATGACCTTGGGAAGGTCGGTCACAATTTCTGACCTTGCATTTCCTCATTTGTAAAATGATAGTCAACGTGGTATTTACCTTCAGGATTTGTGGTGATTCCCGGAGATGGTGAGAGCAGGGAAATTCACATTTACAAGGTACACCCGAGCATCTTACATATGCATCTATATTTATTTTCCACTTCCCCTAGATGCAGAAGTGGCAGAAATAGAGTTCTATAGTGGGAAAGGGGCCTTAAGTTAGGGTGGACCACGAGAGATGCAGGGTTGAATTATGGAGAAAACCTGGAAAATGGCCATCACTGTTAAGGTTCATAGAAAAATCCGCTCACACCTTCTTGCAGCATCCTTGAGAATGTAACACCTCAGGGACTTTTTCTCCTACAACTAACTGGATGACCATGATCCCTGGACGTTCCTTCTGGGTGTGTGTTTTTCAAGGTATCTGGCAAAAGTTTCCCTTTAGGAACCTTCTGTTTGTTCCCACATGATAGAGGCTTCTGAAGATAGGATTACACATATAAAAAATGCTCCCTGGGGCGCCTGGGTGGCGCAGTCGGTTAAGCGTCCGACTTCAGCCAGGTCACGATCTCGCGGTCCGGGAGTTCGAGCCCCGCGTCAGGCTCTGGGCTGATGGCTCAGAGCCTGGAGCCTGTTTCCGATTCTGTGTCTCCCTCTCTCTCTGCCCCTCCCCCGTTCACGCTCTGTCTCTCTCTGTCCCAAAAATAAATAAAAACGTTGAAAAAAAAATTTAAAAAAAAAATGCTCCCTGGCCCCAATATTCCACCACAGATAAACCTGCCCAAAACATCCACCAAAAGCACTACCTCTGCTGTGTTCTTTGAGGGCCCTCGTGCAGTAATTGGTTCCCTCACCCCTCTGTGGCTCAAATGGCAAGGATCGCTCATAGCTACCCTCACCTTTTCCCCACAAACATAGGTGTGTGCCAAAAATGAAAAAATTCTGAATGCTCCCTCTGGGGCTTATCAAGAAATTCCATCTCACGCATTCTTTTGACATCCCTTATGGGGTATCTACCTTCCATCAGGCCGTGTGAGGAAGTACCCTTTGGAGATAAGCCAAAGGTTGTTACGGTGATTCCCCCTGGTTGAAGCCTTCGTGGTTCAGGGAAGCTGTGCCTCTCCACACCACACTGGGAACAAGGACTTCGGGTAGAGGGCTCAGTGCCAGACCACAGGATATGCCAGGCCTTCTTCCTCTGAGTTGGGGCAGGGACTGAGGGTAGGTGTTAGGAGAATTCAAAATTCCTGTTTTGTGTTTTTCTGGAAATACAGACCCATTATCTTTTGGACTGAAGATCATGCGTGATTACAAAAAGAGGCTGGGGGGGGGGCACCTGGGTGGCTCAGTCGGTTAAGCGTCCGACTTCGGTTCAGGTCATGATCTCGTGGTCCATGAGTTCTAGCCCTGCATCGGGCTCTGCTCTGACAGCTCGGAGCCTGGAGCCTGCTTCGGATTCTGTGTCTCCCTCTCTCTCTCTGCTCCTCCCCCACTCATACTCTGTCTCTCTCCGTCTCAAAAATAAATACACATTGAAACAAATTTTAATGGGTTGGAAAATGACATCATAGACCTTCAAAACAGCAAGTGCTATTAAATCTGCAGGTGTGTGTGTGTGTGTATGTATGAGTGTGTGTGTGCACCTGTATGTGTGTGTGTGTGTGTGTGGAGGCAGAGGTGTGCCAGGGATAAGCACATATGCATGGGTGTAAGCCTGGGGGTTGTGTGGTTGTGTGGGGGTGGATATGGGTGTGTGTTGTGGGTGCTTGTTCACATGCTGGAAGGTGTGCTTGTGAAGAGGTTGTGCCCCCGCAATGTGTGTGTGTAGGAGGGTGTGACTGCGGGGGCATATACAGATCCACAGCTATAAGTGTGTGGGCAGGTGTATGTGCTGGGGGGCCGTAGCTCCACAGTGGCGACAGATTTCCGACATAAAGGGAGAAGACGGGGTTTCTAACATCATGGTAGGTCTGTGAGGTCCTGAGATTTTTGAGATACAAGTTGCCACTTAAACTCGCCATATGAGACTTTTAGAGGTCCTCATGATTTTACCCGTCCACCGAGAAGGCCACTGTACGTCTCTTCGCACAATCCTTGTGAGATGATCTCTGTTGAAATACCCACTTTCTCTGAAGTCTCTAGCTGGTAGGGAAGAGCTTTTCTGATGATCACTTCTTTTGTAGTAGGTTACGAAAATCAGATCCCAAAGAACTCTCGAGCGGTGTGCTGGAGTTTTCCTGGAGTAGCCACCTAAGTGGCCTTAGATGAAGGCTGTCTGGCAGATGCTTTTCACCTTGGACTCCACTTCTGAGGGAGTGTCTGACTCGAGCTCCCCAGTGTGGATGCGGCCACCCAGCTTTCCTGCTGGCGGAGCAGAAACATAACTTCTGGAATAAGAAGCATGGGCTTTTTGTCTTTTCCTTTAATACCTTTTATTTTTTAATGTTTTTATTTATTTTTGAGAGAGAGAGAGAGAGAGAGAGAGGCACAGAAGGCGAGTGGGGGAGGGGCAGAGAGAGAGAGGGAGAGAAGAAATCTGAAGCAGGCTCCAGTTGTGAGCTGTCAGCACAGACCCCGATGTGGGGCTTGAACACATGAATGGTGAGATCATGACCTGAGCCGAAGTCAGATGCCCAGTTGACTGAGCCACCCAGACAACCCTCCTTTAATACTTTAAGGTAAGAATTTGTCACACATCTAACACTGACGTTGAAAAGAACAGAAAGAGTCATTCATTAACAATGATGGAAGAATGGGACATCTGGGTGGCTCAGTTGGTTAAGCGTCCGACTCCTGCTCAGGTCATGATGTGGTTCATGGGTTTGAGCCCCGCGTCGGGCTCTGTGCTGACAGCTCAGAGCCTGGAGCCTGCTTCGGATTCTGTGTCTCCCTCTCTCTGCCCCCTCCCCGCTCAGGCTCTGTCTCTCTCTGTCTCTCAAAAATGAATACACATTTAAAAAAACTTTAAGAAAAAGCAATAATGGAAGAATAGAAAGAAAGGGAAAACGAAAAGAGAAAGAAAGGGAAAAGTGCCTGCATGGAAGCACTCACACCCATGGGGAAACACTTATTTTTTTTAGGGACAATAAACTTATTCTTGGTAAATAAAGCAGAGTAACTTTGGAGTTAGACAGGCTTTCTAACTTGGACAAAATACTTACCCTGAGTTTCATCTGTTTTCCTGTAAAACGGTTAATAATATGCACGCTTCTCAAATTTAATACTCATACAAATCACCTAGAGGTCTTGGAAAAATATGGATTCTGGGGGAACCTGTGAGTGTTCACGTAAACATACAAGATCTCAAATTATTCTGTCCAAGTTGCAGCAGGATCAGACTCTGATGGACTTCCCCCTCGTCGCCGGAAGCACCACCATTTGACCTTGCACAAGAACCAGCCTGCAGGAGGTTTGCATATGGTTCTCTGGCAGCAGAAGATCAGGTCACAGGATCCGGACTGTGAGAGCTATTTGGCATCTGCTCCTGTATGAAGGCTGCTTAAGTCCTCTGCTAGCTGAATTTTATTTTCCCAATGGACAAAAGAACTCTCCCGGAGTTTTCTTGCTTCAGAATAGTTTCACTTGGCCCACTTCACGAATACTGAACAACGACCAGCTATCCATTTGCATTCGTCCTGGAGTTGACTCACCCAGACCACAGAGGTACTTTCCACCGGTTCCCCGTAGGTGCCTGTCCCCTGTGGAGGTTTGCACTGCTGGTTCCTATTAAAGCTCTGGCAAAACACAATCAGAGCTCGACGATGCTTCATGCAAGTCAACAGCCACAACAAGAAACGTCAAGGCAGGTTCTCGACCTACGGGAGCAAAAAACAAAATGGACTTTGCTTCCAAAGTAATGAGCAGTAATAATTTTATCATGGGATTTCTCCAATTTTCACCCCGATGGAATTAGCCAAGTTATATTATGAAAAAAAAAAAAAACCCACAAAGAAAATTAAAAAAAAAACAAAACATAGAATAGGTATCAAAGTGATAATGCAATGATGATGTACTTGTATTTTGATTTGATTTTAAGTAGACTTCACACCCAGTGTGGAGCCCAGCACGGGGCTTGAACACATAACTCTGAGATCAAGACATGTGCTGACATCAAGAGTCACACACGTGGGGCGCCTGGGTGGCTCAGTCGGTTAAGCATCCGACTTCAGCTCAGGTCACCATCTCGCGGTCCGTGAGTTCGAGCCCCACGTCGGGCTCTGGGCTGACGGCTCAGAGCCTGGAGCCTGCTTCGGATTCTGTGTCTCCCTCTCTCTCTGCCCCTCCCCTGATCACACTCTGTCTCTCTCGCTCTCTCTCAAAAATAAAATAAAACATTAAAATTTTTTTAAAATCAAGTATAATCTTAACCTTGTTGACCTATAGGCATAGCAACCCCCAGTTTTTGAATGAGGAAACTAGGTCCAGAGAGATTAAGTAACTTGCCCAAGGCCATGGCTTGTGAGTAATGGAGCCATGGTTTCAATCCAATCTGTGGAGACTGAAATTACTATTTTTGTCATACAGAATTGCTTCCTATATGACACACAAATAAAGCCCTCCAGGATTTACCAGCAAGTTCTCAGAAAACAAAAAATGCGTTGATACTGATCTTTTGCTTTCCCTAAAGAATGAGGAAAAAATCAATAATCAATTGCCTATTATTTGCTTATTGGGTGCTGGCCATGGTAAACACCACTAGATCATATACTCCAGGAGAGACAAAACCAAAGAGACAATGTCTGTAATTGCAGGGAGATTTTTTCTCTAATTAGGCAGAGGACTCCGAGACGAATATACTAGGGATTACTTATAAGCCCAATTCGTGTACTTCATCACTTTAATGATAAACATTTCAGGGGCGCCTGGGTGGCGCAGTCGATTAAGCGTCCGACTTCAGCCAGGTCACGATCTCGCGGTCCGTGAGTTCGAGCCCCGCGTCGGGCTCTGGGCTGATGGCTCAGAGCCTGGAGCCTGTTTCCGATTCTGTGTCTCCCTCTCTCTCTGCCCCTCCCCCGTTCATGCTCTGTCTCTCTCTCTGTCCCAAAAAAATAAATAAACGTTAAAAAAAAATTAAAAAAAATAAAATAAAATAAATGATAAACATTTCAGAGCTTTAGTAGATGCCAGGAACTTCCAATGCTTTGTCAGCCTCAGAAAAACCCCACTAGGTGGGTAAGACCATTATCACCACCGTGAGAGGAGGTACTTAAGCTTACAAAGATAAGTACATTACCCCTGGTTTATCTGCCTACCGGGCTAACTGGGATTTGAACTCACCAGCATTTCTTTGCTAATATTCCTTTGGCTTAATCAATTATACAGTTACCCAAGTTGAAATTGCAATGTTAAGTTGGACACAAGGTATAATCATTGAGAGGTTATACGTTGTCCCTCTTGTATGTAGTTTGCAAAAACCAAGGCATGCAATACAGGAATGCTATGAGGTAATATCCACTAAATGCTCTCCCGTGCTGAGAACTGTGTACTCACTACTCTCACAGCGAACCCCAGATTGGCTAATATTATTATTATTGCTGTTCCCATGAAGCTTAGGCTTTACTCAGGTTGTGAGGTTGATTCTAACCCCATCTATTCTACAGATGTGGAAGGCAAGTCCTCTACAGATCTAGGGCCTACACCAAGTTTAGTAAAGACTCTGAAGCATGAAACTATATAACCACTTAATATATTTGAAAGAGTTTTGTGTTTTTCAGTAGTGAAAGCAGCTATTGTCCTTCCAAAGATTCTTCCACCGCACCCTCGCCACACAAGCTCACACACATGCACGTGCGCGCGTGCGCGCGCGCACACACACACACACACACACACACACACACACACACACTTTGTCATCTGTGGTGGTGGCTTGGTGTGTGAGGGCTGGAGTATAATTATCCATTCAGGACTTGGTAAGATTTCCCAGAACAAAACAGAGGGCCTGGACCTGTCTCCGTAATGAGGGTGGGCATTTATGAGATGCTACAACATCTCTCATTAGTAATTCCCAGCAGGATCCCGGGCAGGATGACTCAGAGAGGCTTCATAATAAGCTAGGGATGAGGCCCAGTCAGGAAGAGTGTTTCTGGGACTGGTCATTTTGAATTTAGCTGTGCCTTGTCAAGGAGGGATGTGTGTTTATGTCAAGCAAGTTTCCAAGAACCAATCTTCTCTCTGCAATCCGGTGTACAAATTACTGGGGACTCTCTCCACTGGACACAAGAAGCCAGTTTTCCTGAAATAAGAATTCTCTTGCTGACCATCGTTGGCACTAATGACTGCCTGCACTGCCCAAGTGTCTACTTGGAGTTTATAAAGCAACATAGTGCTAGATTCATATGAAAACCTAGAAAATATGAAATTATTTCCCTTTCTTCTTGAGTGCATCTGCAGGGAGGGGAAGCAAAGAAAATATAAGGAGGGGGGATAACTTAATATCTGACTTAACAATAAGAGTTAAGCGGTCAATAAATACATTGACCATTCTCTATGTGCCGAGCACTTGCCAGACACAAGATACACACAGTAGACTAAATTCATCTTCTATTTGGGATTCTTCTTCCTCTTCCCCTTCCCCTCCTCCTCCTTCTCCTCCTCCCCCTCCTCCTCCTCCTTCTTCAGTTTTTCAACTACCATTAGCACATAAAGCCACATTGCATCACGTAGCCCCCCACAAACCGATCCCACCTACCCCCTTTTGGTGGTATTTCCACTTAGAGAATATTTCCAATATTCTGAGATTTTCTTGGTTTAAGAAAAGGTGATATGAGATGTAGATGGGTGTATATTGTAAGGGCCAGAATCAGAAAATTGGGGGGCTGAATCCCACACGAGCCACATGTGACATCGGGCTTAACTCTGGTTTTATTTCTTCATTTATTTTTGTCATTGGACTGAACTAAATGGGGAAACTTATGTAAAATGTCTAGCTTAAGTGCCTGGTTTATCATAAGCCCTAGAAAGCTTTCATTTGTATGCTATGTAACATAAGATGTATATATTACATATAGGATATAATCTATATAGTATGTGATATATAAAATGTACTATCTAATATGTATATATAAATGGATATCTGTCAAGCAGATATGATACGTTATATTAACATCCTATAATGGTAGATATAATACATTATATTAATACAATTAAAATAATAATTAACATAACACCTTACATTAATATAGGTATTGTTAACATTAGCAATCATTAACATCTCAGGACAAATTTGAAATGGCAGTGTTCCAGCTCAAGGTGGACCGCAAAAGTTTTCGAGAAACCTGAAAGTTTACAATAAACTCACCAGGGAAGGGGTTGCGGAACAGTCCGGTCAGAAAAGAGCCAGTCACGTGACTGGAAAGCCTGGCGAGGAACCTTCTGGCCGGCGGTAGTTGTTGGTGCTGGGTCATAATGACAGCACACGAATTACTTTTAAACACTCAACAAAAATCTTCACCTTCTCTTCCTGAATGAGTAGAACAAGTTCTACCCCTGGAAGCTAGGACGACTCCTGAAAGTGTGTGTGTGTGTGTGTCTTGCTTGCTTGGGGTGCACTTGGCAAGGGAGGGAAGGTGGGGCAACGCGACTTAACGCTGCCTGGGCGCATCTCTGCACAGGGCAGTCGGTGTCCAAAAAGAGACGGGGCCGATGGACTTGGGAGAGGTAACCCAGCCTGGAGGGCAAGCCACGTTTTCACCGAGTATTTCAGAACTGCCCCAAGAGGAGGTTAACAAGGACTACACTGAGTACTGACTGCGGACAAGGCTCTGTTGTGTGCGCTTTACCTACTGTAATTCATTAAATCTTCAGAAGAACCGAGCAAATGGAGCAGCCAGGGAGGAGCCTGCAAACTCAGCTGGCTCTCCTCGTCCCGGCGAAGACCCGAAGGTTGAAATGCCCTCTCTGGATGCCTTTCACTAAGCCTCAAACACCCCACGCTGGGAGGCGCAGAAAGACAACCTTCCTCCAGAGAGAGCTGGGTCCAGGCTGGCAAGCCCCGGCTCCCGGGAGGCGCGCGGACCCCGGGGCCCCCCTGAAGGCGCCGGCAGCCTCCCCGGGGCCGCCCTCGGAGACCTCGCCCGCCCGGAGCGCGATTGTGCAAGCGCGGGGCTGCAGCCGCGGCCGCCACTGCCGGCTCCTGCCCGCCGGGTCAGGGCGGGGAGGCGCGCCGGGCGCACACCCGGTGAACTCCGGGCGGAGTCGGCCGCGCTCCCGCCCGGAGAGCAGCGTACCCGCCACCCGAGGCCCGGGCGCCCTCGCTCACCTCGCTGACTCCATCCTATTTCCACCCCCAGCCCTGCCCTCCGCCCCCTCCCCACCCCCCCGGGTCCCGCGTCCCTCCGGGCCAGGCCAGCCGGGGCCCACTGCGCCCTACCCAGCCTGCTGATTGGCCACCCGGGGCCTGCCCTGTGTCCATAAATACGTGGTCCCTGGGCATGGAGCGTGGAGAGGGACAGGAGGACAGCGCGGCGCCGCGCAGCATCCCTCTGTCCTCATTGACACCTCCACTCCGCGGCTCCGGACCTGGAAGTCAGCCTCGCAGCCCCACGGGCGGACCCACATCCCTTCCTTTCCCCTTCCAAGAGACACCCGGCCCCCGGAGGCACTCCTCCAGCGGGTCCCCGCGCCCTGAGGCTGCCGCACCCTGCAGCGCCGAGCATCCTTGCCGCGGTCCTCTCTGCTCCCCTTTCCTCCACCGCCCCCTGCGGTCACACCTGCTGGCCCTCTTCTCCCTTCTCCCCCCGACACGGCCGCCCCCCCCCCCCCCCCCACAGATCCCGCTCGCGCCTCTTTAACAAAGTCGTGCTTTCCGGTCCCCGCGCGTTCCCACGCCCCAGGTGTCCCCCTCTGCCATGAGCTCCCCCATCGGCAAGAGCCGCTCCCTTGCCGCCTTCCTCCAACAGCTGCGCCACCCGGGGCAGCCCCCCAGAGCCGTGGCGTCTGCGGCGTGCGCGCCCCCTCGGCCGCGGGAGGTGCCCCTATGCCCGGTGATGGAACGCGGCGAGGCGCAGGACGCGGCCGCCCTGCCGGGTCCCACCAACTGGCCGCTGCTGGGCAGCCTGCCGGAGATTCTCTGGAAAGGGGGCCTCAAGAAACAGCACGACACGCTGGTAAATGCCTCGTCGGGTCCCAATTCCCTCTCCCCTCTCTGCCCCGCGCCCCAAACCCTCCGCGAGACGCGCGGCCGGGGCGCACGGGGCGCTCCGGCGTCGCGGCAGCGGCGGGGGCCCCGGGAGGAAGGAGGCGGGAGGAGAGAGATGCGCTCCCGGGACTGCTCTGGGGGGGGGGGGGGGGGGACGCGCGCTGACCCGGCCCTGACCTCCGCTGCAGGCCGAGTACCACCGGAAATACGGCAAGATTTTCCGCATGAAGTTGGGTTCCTTCGACTCGGTGCACCTGGGCTCGCCGTGCCTGCTGGAAGCGCTGTACCGCACGGAGAGCGCGTACCCCCAGCGGCTGGAGATCAAGCCCTGGAAAGCCTATCGGGACTACCGCCGGGAGGGCTACGGGCTGCTGATCCTGTGAGTCCGGGCGGCGGCTGGAAGCTGGGAGGGGGTTCTCCGCAGGGTCCCCTTCCTACGCAGCGGGACACGAAAGCCCCCACCAGGCGCAGTCTCCAACTCCTGCCTGGATCAGAACGGGTTGCACGCAACTGTACTGCGCGCCCAACACCTGCGTCGTCTCTGGCAACTGGGCAGGGCCATGCCTTTCCGTCCAAGAAAGCCCAGAAGGGTTCTACAAATAGCGGGGTTCAGACTTTGGGGCCGGACGAGGTCGTGAAGTCACCGTGCCAGGCCAACCTAGTCTATACAAAATTATCCCTTACAGTTCTCTGTATTCACCTTCTCTGAGCTCAAACGCCAGAAATTGACTTCTTTGGCTTTTGACAGTTACCTTTTTTTTTTTTTTTTTTTTTTTTCTGGAGGGGAATGGGGGGTTATGACCCAGGTCTAGTCAGAAAGGTGAGGTTCAGGGACGTCAGGGTTGCACTGTAGGTAAGTAAAGGCCATAATGTGGTGAGGTTCCTCTGCTTTTAATTGTTAGCATTTAACAGGTTAGCGCGTTTGGGTTTTTTTTTTTTTTTTAATGCCTAATACTTGTATTTTGGAGGATAATATATTTACTGGAATTAAAAGCCATAGTTATGCGTGGTGCATCAGAGGCTGTGCCGTCTGCTCTGGGATGAGGGAAGAAGGTGGATGATAAGAATGAGAGAGACGGAGAGAGAATCCCAAGCAGACTCCACACCACCAGCATGGAGCCTGATGCCGGGCTCAAACTCACAAACCATGAGATCATGACCTGAGCTGAAGTCGAGAGCGGGTCGCTTAAGTGACTGAGCCACCCAGGAATGTGACTTTCAACCCGAGTCAGTGACTAGGAGAAGACAACGTTGTTCTCAAACAGATCTGGGTTGCTGGCGAAGGGAATGTTCAGGTACCTACTCTTACTGCTGAGAATTGAGGTACCTGGCCTCCCAAATCAACCCCGCAAGGGCACCTCAAAAGGCCCGAGCCCATATTATCTGGACTTCACCTTTCTGGTGTAATCTTAGGCGGAGAGGAGAGGTGCTTTTTCACCCCGTTGTGAAACCAGCCCCCAGTGTTCCAATGTGCATATTCTTTGGATAGTTCTTAGCAGGAGTCTCAGTGCTCATTTGATTGTTTAGTTCACACAATTCCAGCGCTGGAGGTGCCTTTGCTGCTCCCTTCTTTTCTTTGCAATTTGCTCTACGTAGAATTTTGCTTCTCTCCCAGGGAAGGAGAAGACTGGCAGAGAGTTCGGAGTGCCTTCCAGAAGAAACTAATGAAACCAGTGGAAATTATGAAGCTGGACAACAAAATCAATGAGGTTTGCAGGCTGGGGGCAGCTTCCCTGGGCCTCCTGGGGAGGGAGAGATGTCTATGGAACTTTAAGTCATAGCTACAAAGTACAGGCGGTTTGGATGGTTCAGGGGTCTCCCTTTACTCCTTGCTGTCTACTTCCTTCTCCCCCAAAACCTTACTCCTCCTTCCTTCCCTCTTGTGCAAAGTAACATCTCAGTGAGAGAACGATGACAAGCAGAGACTGGTGTTCCGGTCTTGGATTTGAACCTCAGCCCTCCACCCTCTGGCCCTGTAAACTGACTATACCCTTAACTTCCCTAAGCTTCACTCTCCCGCTCTATAAACTGGGCCTCGCAGGATTAAATGAGATAATGCTTATAAAATTCCTAGGTCGTGCCATTTAAGCTGGGTTTTGCAGGATGAGTAGGAGTCTTCAAGCCAGAGCAAGTGTAGAAAGGCGTTCAGGCAGAAAGAATAGCCTCCTGAAAATAGTCAGATGACATGATGTGTTCAGGAAATAGTACGTTCAGTGCAGCAGAGGTGAGGCTGTCTGTGCAATGATGCTGGACAGAGGGCAGCTCTTAACAATGTTTTTGTACCATGATAAGGCATTTAGACATTGTCCTTTAGTTAACAAGGGCCAAAGAGGGAGGGATTTAAGCATACAGTAATCTCTTTACTCCTGTTCACTTTGGGTGTTTATTTGGAACTGAACTTGGACCCAGAAAGGATCATATAGGTGCAAGAGTGCCAACCCAGGAGGTTTCAGGGACCAGGTAATGAATATAAATGTATAAGGAAGGCCCAGCAGGGATTTTTGCAAACAGGATAGGGCATGCCCTTTCTAGGAGCGACAGCTGCCCCATTCCAGCAAATGACTGTCACATGGGGAGGCGGACCTAGTGGCTCCAGATTTTACCATTATTATCATTTTTTGGTTAAGTGGTGAAAATTCCATATGTTGATGAGAAATTTCTGGATTTTGGGGGGGAAACAAATGCAAAGTACTTTTTAGTGCACTAAGTGGACAAATTCACAATGCCCGTGGGTGGGCTTTGTACTCACACATACCTTGTTCCAGGCCCCAGCATGGCCACTTTGCAGCCACGTGTCCAAGGGCGAGTGCCTTAGCCTCACTCGAAGCCCATTCTCTTGTCTGTTTCTGCGGGAAATGGAAGGAAGATGGTATTTCCTACCTCACAGAGTTGTGGGGATCCGCTAACGTAGCACGCTTCAGGCACTGCTTGGTACTATACAAGCCTTGTAAAATGTGAGGCTTTAGCCATCAAAAACCCTGATTTGGGGGGTGCCTGGGTGGCTCAGTCTGTTAAGTGTCCAGCTTGGGCTCAGGTCATGATCTCACGGTTTGGGAGTGCAAGCCCCACATGGAGCTCTCTGCTGTCAGTGCAGAGCCTGCTTTGGATCCTCTGTTCCCCTCTCTCTCTCTCTCTCTCTCTCTCTCTCCCCCTCTCCTTCTTGTTCTCTCTCTCTCTCTTTCTCAGAAATGAATAAATAAACACTTAAAAAAAATCCTGATTTTGGCCACTGGCATCTAGAGCTCTTACATAACATGTCCCAGGTCACAGAGCTATTTAGCAAAGGAGCTGTGTCTAGAATTTGCAGATTTTTCTGGTCCCAAGTTCAAAATGCTTAACATGACGCCAGCTAGTAAGGAGATATTTGCTAGCCCAGGTATGGAGGCAGCAAACCTCATAGGGCTTGGGGTGTTGTGACAACTTGGTTGAATCTGATTAGAAGAAATGTTTTCCTTTTCTTAAATTTAGATCAAGAGCTGAAACCTAAGATTTTGGGTGGTTGCGGGAAAAGCTGAGAAAATAACCCAGGACGAGGTTGTTAGGGCAGGAGGTGAGCCCCCGCAGGAGAATATGCAGTTAGTGTTGCTTCATAATGAATAACGTTATAAGCAGTGAATATACAAGGTAGCAAACCCCGAAGTCAGCGTACTGAGCTTTTAACCTTTTGTTTTCCTTTAATGACTGAAATGTGTCTTTTGTGGTTTCTTTCCTTTAAGGTCTTGGCTGATTTTATGGGTAGAATAGATGAGCTCTGTGATGAGAGAGGCCGCATTGAAGGCTTATACAGCGAACTGAACAAATGGTCATTTGAAAGTAAGTTTGTCAGGGTACCTGGGTGGCCCAGGCGGTTAGGCGGCTGACTCTTAATCTCCACCTAGTTCTTGATCTCAGGGTTGTGAGTTCAAGCCCCGAGTTGGGCTCTGCACTGGGTGCCAAGCCTACTTAAAAAACGAAAGTAAGTTGCCTTCGCCGTCTTGTTCGTTTGATTTTCCAAGGGATTTTGAGGCTAAAACGTGGCTCTGAGGATAGTTCCTCTATAACCACGTACTGTTGCTGACAAAGAAGGGCCACCTGCACAGTCTTTTGTGCTTTCGGGCACTTAAGTTATGCTTTGCACTATAGGTTGTTCGTACAGTCATTCAACAAATATTTATTGAACACCTGCTATGTGCCCGGCACCGTGTTCAGTCCTAGAGATAGAGCAGCGAACAAAACAGGCGATGACTGGGCTCCTGTGGAGCTTAGGGTCTGGTAGGGGTGACACCCAACAAGTAAACACACTTTATTATATACTTTGCCAAGAGGTAAGGTAAGGTATGCGATGAAGAACGGTAGTGCCCAGAGGAGGCAAGTCTGCTTTGGTTTAGGAGACAGTCGAGGTGACACCTAAAAGAACAAGTCACAGGGCATCTGTGGGAAGATTATTCCAGTCTGTGGAGACAGGAAGGGCACATCCCCCTGAGGAGGAAGCATGGGCGATTCATCCGAGGCTCTGAGTGGGTGGGTGGGTGGGGGAAGGGGAGGAGGAGCTGAGGAGAACCAAGCCAGGGGCCGGAGGAGGTCTCAGCCAGCACGCGGGCTTTTAGTTCAAGTCTGATGGTGAGCCATGGAGGGTTCCAAATAGAAGCTGGGGATGATCCCTTTCTTCAGGGAACCCTCAGGGAATAGCAAACAGGGCTCTGCCTGGCCCAGGAAGCTGCCCAGGGGCGAGAGGCAAGGAAACACTTTTCATAGAGTGGGCAGGCACCTGACCGAGGAAGTTCAAGGCTGTGGGAGAATCCGAAGGGCTGCATCAGCTGAGGTTGGTCATGGCCCTGGTGCCGTATCAGCTAAGTCCTGGAAGATGAGTAGGAATTCACCAGGTGAAGGTGAATGAAGGAGCAAAGAAAGAACAGGAAGGCGTTCAGAATGACGGGAGCGTGTCCTGCAAGGGAGGGGCACTGCGAGGGCAGAGGATGGGAGGAAGGCAGCAGCCGACCCCTGTGAACCAGGGATGGGAATTCGGTTTTCAGCACGGGGGCACCTGGAAGTGATGTTCTACGAAGCGTTTCTAGCAGAGGGGGGCTTGGGCTGATGTGCTGGAAGGATCGCTCTGGATGCTACTGTGAGGGATCGGAGAGGGCACCCCGGGAGGCAGGCTTTTGTCGTGACCTGTCTCCCCCATCAGCTCAGCCTCACTTTAAATTTTTTTGTTTACATTTATTTATTTTTGAGAAACAGAGTGAGACAAAGCGTGAGTGGGGGAGGGGCAGAGAGAGAAGGAGACACAGAGTCCGAAACAGGCTCCGGGCTCTGAGCCGTCCGCACAGAGACTGACGTGGGGCTCGAACCCACGAACCGTGAGATCATGACCTGAGCCGAAGTCGGATGCTCAACCGACGGAGCCACCCAGGCGCCTCTGAGCCTTGCTTTAAAGCTACAGCCCACCCGACTATGTTAGCACATTAGAAAACGCCATGCAAAGAAGAAACCCGCAGAAGGTGTTAAGGGGACGAGGACAGGAAAAAGTGAAGGGATGATTACAGAGGAGGAAAGGGAGTGTATCTTTTGGAAACTGTCCACTGGAAATACCCAAATGAAGGAGTATCAAATGCATGTCTTTGCAAGTCAAAGAAGATGTGACCATGGTGGTTTAAGAATTATTGTCTAGCGTTATGAGAAGTCTCGAGGAAGGCAGTCCACGGCCGGCACACAACTGATGTCACTGGGGACCCTTTCTATCTTTTTGTTCATCCATCCTTTTTCTTTTTTAATGTTTTTTTAATTTATTTTTGAGACAGAGAGAGACAGAGGGTGAGCAGGGGAGGGGCAGAGAGAGAGGGAGACACAGAATCGGAAGCAGGCTCCAGGCTCCGAGCTGTCAGCCCAGAGCCTGAAGCGGGGCTCGAACCCACGAACCGTGAGATCATGACCTGAGACGAAGTCGGACGCTCAACCGACGGAGCCCCCCAGGCGCCCCTTGTTCATCCATCCTTATTGGCCTGTTGCAAAATGGCTACTGCCTCTCCTGGTCTCCCCTCTGCCTTCTAGGCAAAAAGAGGAAGGAAAGAGGGAAGAGTTAAGCCAAACGCACTTGCTCCTTTTATCAAGAAAGTGAAAGTATTTCCTGTAAGCCTCCTTGGTCACGCCTGTTGGCTTCTCAGGCTGCTACCGGAAGCCCAAGCCCGGGAAGTCAGGGAACGTGATTGACACCAGGGTCTTAGATCAATCCAGATTGTTTCCCGAGGACTGATATGTTGACACCCTAAATAAAATCGGGGTTCTCTTAGGAAAGAAATGGGGAAGAGTGAGTACGGGTAGGCCGTGAACAATGACTACTCTGCATGGTATCCGGGACAAACTCTGACAAAAGCCAGACATTGAAGGACAGATTCATTCGTGTATAAAAATGGTTACGTTTTCACCACGGCATTTCTGACCAGGAGGTTCTGCAGGGGTTGGGTCATGGGGCGTGGAGACAGCTTCTGGAAAGTGGGAAAAGTATCGTCATGCCCCTTTCTCCCAGACTTTCTACCTTTCCTCTGTTCTTTGAAAAGCCCTCACTTTTACAAAAGACGGAATCATGCCTTCAGTAGCCAGCTACTTGGAGACCCCAGTATTGTTGCAATTGTGTGACTGTTGGTTGTTTTTAAATAACAGGCATCTGCCTTGTGCTCTATGAGAAGAGATTTGGACTCCTTCAGAAGAATGCAGGAGATGAAGCTTTGAACTTCATCACGGCCATCAAAACAGTAAGCATCACCTTGAGGAGCACAATTTTCCTGATTTGCAGAATTTCACAAACATGTCGTGTTTCCCCAGGAGTAGCACACACACGTTATTTTGTCACCGTAGTCAAGTGTTAATTTCAAGGTGTTATGTGTTTTCATGGATGGATGGGCATGGATGGTCATGAACCCGGAAGCATGCTACATCATGGTTTAGGCAAGTTTAAGTAGGTGTTTCAGTTGAAGGTCAGTTGGTGGGAGTCCTATTTCAAAAAGAGTCTGACGTTTTTCAGATGTAAAATTTTTGAATCCTTAGGTCACAGGGGGTTATAGAGATACTGTGAAGCTTGTATAGAAATGGCTGAAGTTTGGAAATTATTGGAAATTGAAGTCAATAAGAAAGTGATGGTTTTCCTTTTTCCTTCTTGTGTAAAATATTTAGGTCATAGAATCAATTTTTTTTAATGTTTATTTATTTTCGAGAGAGGGGCACATCCAATGGCAAATCGTCCCAAAGATTGTTTTCAATGTGCTATGGGGCCCAGGGGAGGGTTCCACCCCCAGAGTTGGTGGGAGAGGCCTGGGGGGTGGGGGGGAGTGGGGTCTTTGAGTTCCTGCCTTTCTGGAAGCAGGGGGTGCGGGGTGTGGAGAACGCTCCTCTTCCGGTGAGGCGGTTGTCTTCGAGACCAGGGGAATCCAGAATGAAAAGGCGTTGCGTTCCCCACAGATGATGAGCATGTTTGGGAAGATGATGGTGACCCCGGTTGAGCTGCACAAGAGCCTCAATACCAAGGTCTGGCAGGCCCACACGCGGGCCTGGGACACCATCTTCCGATCAGGTAATGGGGCCACACACACTGGGCATCCCTGTCTCTGGAAGGTCTGGAATGATCCCGATGGAATTTGCTCCTCCTGATTCTTATGGGCTTTGCAGTCATGAGTTTAGAATCTTCCCGGTGTAGACAAATTCTAAGGAAAAGGCACATGGCAGCTTTCTGCAGTTTCTGGGAACTCGAAGCAGTTAAAAACAGGAGCTTTGGAGTCAGATAGGTGGATGCAAACCCAGGTCTGTCACTGGTGTAGTGGGTTGACCACATGTGCTCTCTCTCTTTCCTCCTCAGTAGTCTTGTCTCAAATGGGCTAATAGTAACAATGCCTACCTCACTGCAACTGTTTCTAGGTCTAGTGTAGATACGGTCAAGACCTGGCTTCTCATAATACCCCGTGGGTCCGAGCTGTTTCTGCTACATTATGAGGGGAATATTGATGCCGAATATTGTTCAATGAGTATCTCTGTGCTTACCAATATGTACCAGTAGGAGGTCCCGTATCCTATCATACCATGCTGTATATTTTGTACACACACATAAACATATCCTCATTGAATCGTCACCAAAACCCCTATAAGGTAAGTCCTCCTATTAGCCCTGAGTGACAGAACTGAGACATAAAGAACTAACTTTCTGGCCAGGGTGTGAAGCCAGAGAGAAGGGCTCCCACAGCCCAGACTCTAACTGCTGCACCGCTTACGGCCCTTGTTACTGTTGCCAACCTCACCATTATTATTATCCTGGCTTGGCTGGCACGGTAGACTGAAGGGAGAGAGACGCGTGCCTAGAATGTTCTTTACAAACGTTAGAAGTTTCTACTACTATCGTCAGCATGCACGGGCACTGCAGTGTGTGTGTGTGTGTGTGTGTGTGTGTGTTTGATTACACTGGGGATGGTTCTCTCCTCCTCTATGGCCCAGATTTGGGAGCTCAAGTCCCACTACCTGCACTCGTGACCAAAGTGGCTAGGCACCTGGATCTGGGTACGAGTTCTGATTCCGAGAGTGGACCCGAGTCCCACCTCTGTCTCATGATGGTCTCTTCCACACTCTAAGCTTTTAAACTCAAACTGTGACCTGTAGGCTAACGGTTGTAGCAGCACCTGGGAGCTTGTTAGAAATGCAGATTTCCAGGCCCGCCCCAGACCCCTGATCCCAAATCTGCATTGTAAGAAGATGCCCAGGTGATTCTTGGGCATCTTAAGGTTTGACCAGCCCTGCTCACGCGGTCATCGATCAATCCTTGGCGACTTAACGATGAGTCAACATTAGCTCATTGGACACATTGTCAGTGTCCCTGCAAAGGCCCTGTAAGGTGTCATGGGGGGATT
This sequence comes from Herpailurus yagouaroundi, assembly GCF_014898765.1. Taxonomy (NCBI): domain Eukaryota; kingdom Metazoa; phylum Chordata; class Mammalia; order Carnivora; family Felidae; genus Herpailurus; species Herpailurus yagouaroundi. The sequence continues at coordinate 4,667,762 of NW_024412463.1, read as the reverse complement.
TCGGCTGGGGTTCCCTCACGCTCGATCCTAATCTTCACCTCACTTCCCTTCCCTCCTCTCTTCTCCAATAGTCAAATCTTGCATCGACAGCCGGTTGGAGCACTATTCTGAGCAGCCCAGCAAGGATTTCCTTTGTGATATTTATCTCCACAATCAGCTTTCCAGGAAAGAACTGTATGCGGCTGTCACAGAGCTCCAACTGGCTGCAGTAGAAACGGTAAGGGCTTGATTTTCCTTTGCTGAATGGTCCAGAAAATCTTCTCGTGAGGCATTTTAAAGAGGCATTCAACTCTCTCATTCCACAAGGATTAACTGAGCACTAGTCTAGCAAAAGGGTGCGCGAGACCCAGTGCACAGCCTTCGTCCTTAAACTTGTGACGGGAGGTGAATTCATGTGCTCTATAGCGGAGAAAATCCGTGCGCTCTGTGACAAATACATACACTCTCTGGGAATTCAGAAGCAGTAAAATTCCACACCATAGAAAGATAGGTCATCTAGGTTTTTCTTTTTCTTATTCTTTGATAATCTAGATTTTTTAAAAAACTGAACGTATTCTTGAAGGTTGCGAATGTTACCCCAAAGTGCCTGATTGTGGTTGTTACTCTAAAAATATTGCAATGCTCTCTACCAGTCCAATATTTTTTCTTTTTATAAAGTTCATGTATTTATTTGGAGGGAGGGGGGCAGAAACAGTGGGACAGAAGGTCCCAAGCGCCCTCCAGGCTATCAGCGCAGAGCCCGGCATGAGGGTCAAACTCATGAACCTGAGCTGAGATCATGTCCCAAGCCGAAATCAAGGGTGAGACACTTAACCGACTGAGCCACCCAGACACCCCTACTTTTTCTGATTTAAAGCTCAAAAAGAGTGAGTCAGGGGAAACTTGGTTTCACCTTGCATGAAACAGCTAATTTTATTTATTTTTTTTATTTTATTATTTTTTTTTTAATTTTTTTTTTCAACGTTTATTTATTTTTGGGACAGAGAGAGACAGAGCATGAACGGGCAAGGGGCAGAGAGAGAGGGAGACACAGAATGTGAAACAGGCTCCAGGCTCTGAGCCATCAGCGCAGAGCCCGACGCGGGGCTCGAACTCACGGACCGTGAGATCGTGACCTGGTTGAAGTCGGACGCTGAACCGACTGCGCCACCCAGGCGCCCCGAAACAGCTAATTTTAAATGCCCAAATTCTGTCCCCATGTGCTTGATAGCCGTGGGAGTACCAAATCCAGCCAGACTCCAAATGCACATACTGACAGATGTCCAGGTGGGTTTGATTGTCCTTGATCCATTTTTTTGAGCTCTCACTGGCGGGATGCATATTAATATTCCTCGTGATCCAACGTTTCATGCACCTGTAATCTCTAAGAAGAATGGGTCCTACTTCATTTCTTTTCCATATTTCCCGTTTCTTTAGTGTCTCTTGTCCACAGAAAACGTAGGGGTTTCTACCTCAGGAGGAACAGCAAAGTTGTAATTTCTCCTCATGCCCCAGAAGGCTTTGAAAGGGGGAAATTCATTTCAGTTCACTTTCATACTGAGTCACTTACCCTAAGAGGATCCATGAAGGGGTAGAAGTAAAGCCTCACCCTTTATCTTTTGTGTTCAACTGGAATGTGAGCTCCAAGGGCAATGACTTGGTTTTGGACCTGCTGTATTCCCAGGATGTAGAACAGCACTTAGCATATAGTAGGTGCTCAACAAATACTTGGTGAATCGATGAAAGGCCACAGAAACCAAGTGCCCGCTCTGGGCCAGGCGCTGTTCTAGGTGCTTGAAGGAACACCGTGAACCAGAGACAAAGGTCTTGGCCTTCATGGAACTTAACCACTAGCAGGGAAGACCAACCAGACACATGTAAACAAATAAATAAATATGATCCTATCAAATAGTGGTAGGAGATATGGAGGAAACCATCAGAGTAAGGGGATAGAAGGGGAGGGCAGGGTACCCTCTCTGGGGAAGTGATACGGGAGCTAACGGACATGGTGACAGGGAGCCGGCCATGGGAGGATCTGGGGGAAGAGTCCTCCTGGTAGAGGAAATAGCATGTGCAAAGGGTCTGGAGCAGCAAAAACATTGGAGCTGGAGACCTGGCAAATGTGGTCAAGTTGACATTGCAGAAGTCCAGGGGCCGTGTTAGCCAGCAGCCTTAATAAACCATTCAGATTTTATGACACCTGTGATGGAAATGTCACTGGGCATTATAAGCAGGGGAGTAGCCTGATGGAATTTATGTCTTGAAAAGAGGGCTCGGGTGGGGTGGAAGGTGCACTCCGCGTAGGAAGAGTGGAAGCAGGGAAATGAGCTACGTGATGCATCTCCTCCACGGAGGTCAGGCCGGGATACTTAGGGCCTGTGAGGTCTCCCAGGGCCCTCCCCCCTCAATTCAGCCCCTGCAGTTACCCAAAAAGGCCCCGGCTGTCTTACAAGGCTTTGGCGAAAGCTACAATCATTTGTCTTCTGGAAACTCTATTTGGTACTTGCGGTAAGGGACCCGCTGATATGGTTAAATGTTTCCTTTTTAGTCCTGGCAATTCTGGAAGTCACTTTTGGAAAATCAGAGAAATTTGAAAGTGTATCTAATTTGGTGGCTACGCCCTCTTCCTGTTTTGTAAATTGGACTCTTGTAATAATGCCCGCCAGGGTTTGTTTGCATCTGAGGCCACCGGTCTTCCCATGAAGAAGGTTTGCCTTGGAGGCATCTTCTTCCCAAAATAGTAAATACCATTGGCTCTGAATCGTCTCGCACTTTTCTCATTTATGTGAGTGGCACATGCAATTGGCAGAAGATCTTCGTGTCTGCAATGACCGTTTTTACAGGAATATTTGGCTTATGTTAAGTAAGAAAATAAAAATAAAATAAAGACCTAAAAACAAATACATATGACTACCAGTGGTGAATATCATGAAGCTGAAAGCTATGCTGGCTATTTCTGCCCAGCTATTTCTGCCCTCCACTTAAGGGACCATGAGCCTGTGTCAGAAACTGTGGCTGGTTCCTTGAAATACTCAACATGATGCTAGAATTTCTTATTTTGCTATTGGCCCCCTCCTGCAAGGGTGCTGTGCATGTGGCTGAAACTCTGGGTTTCACAGATTCAATTCCAGAAATGCATTTTTTCGTGTGCATTTGCACTGTAAAATTAAAAAGAAAAAAAGACTCATTAGCAAAGCTGCTAGGATCCCCATCCCTCTCTCGCCACTGAAGTTTTCTCTCCATTTTCTATTTTAAAAATGTTTAATTAAACGTTTTCCTTATTTTGACATAATCATAGATTCACATACAGTTCTTTTTTTTTTTTTTTTTTTTTTGTTTTTTTTGGGGGGGGCAGAATGCAAGTGGGGGAGGGGCAGAGAGAGGGGGACAGAGGATTTGAGGTAGGCTGTGTGCTGACAGGCTCACAGCAGTGAGCCCTATGCGGGGCTCAAACTCATGAACCCGCGAGATCGTGACCTGAGCTGAAGTCGGATGCTCAACCAGCTGAGCCACCCAGGCACCCCTCACATGCAGTTCTAAGAAAAAAGAGAGAGGAGTCCCTTGGACCCTTCACTGACTTTCCACCAGTGGTAACATCTTACAACAATAAAACCTTATCGCAACCCGGAAATTGATGTGGATACAGTCCTACCAGCCTGCTTTCCTTTCACCAGTTCTACAGGCGTTCATTTGTGTTCAAACAGTTTTTGAATCAAACTATATTTTATTTTATTTTATTTTTTTTTAATTTTTTTTCCTCAACATTTATTTATTTTTGGGACAGAGAGAGACAGAGCATGAACGGGGAAGGGGCAGAGAGAGAGGGAGACACAGAATTCGAAACAGGCTCCAGACTCTGAGCTGTCAGCCCAGAGCCCGACGCGGGGCTCGAACTCACGGACCGCGAGATCGTGACCTGGCTGAAGTCGGACACTTAACCGACTGCGCCACCCAGGCGCCCCTGAATCAAACTATATTTTAAGTGTCCCAATGCAGCTGATTATTTAAGGAGTCTACCTTGATTCCCCCAGCTATCCTTAATTGGCATAGTTTATAAAACAAATCTGAATTTTCACATCCTGTATTGTTTACTGCACAGCGAATAGGGACACGTGAAAAGGCGTCATGAATGCATTTGCAAAGCAAGGTGCTAGGCATCAGCTTGTATTCAGCTCATAACGGTTTTAAGGCAGTTTATTTGCAGAAACTCAAGTTTACAAGTTTATGTCCCTTTGGCTTTCAGACGGCAAACAGCTTAATGTGGATTCTCTACAATTTATCCCGTAATCCCCGGGTGCAACAAAAGCTTCTTAAAGAAATTCAGAGTGTATTGCCTGAGAATCAGATGCCACGGGCAGAGGATTTGAGGAATATGCCATATTTAAAAGCCTGCCTGAAAGAATCCATGAGGTGAGAATACATGGAGAAGCCAAGAAGAATATTCTAGGAAGCCGTTCTCTTAAATACACAGTCAGGGTCTCTGCACCCACAGACAGCACCCATAGTTGATTCAGAAACATTTGTCAAACTGCAAAAAAAAAAAGAGCCTTCAGATCATATGACCATATTCTTTTTCTATTACTCATTTCCTAAATCATTTGGGCAAATTCTACTAAAATTCGGGAAAGTCAGTGTCCTCTCCTTTAAATCAGTAATAATAACAATAATAATAATAATAATCATCTCATGAATGCTATAAGCACTAATTAAGATCAGGGCATAATTGAAGGATATGAAAAGAGGTTGAGCGAGGGAACCATATTATTATTTGATAAGACAAAGAGACATCTTTGTTTTTGAGCCTCTGTTATAAAATGTTCTGTGAAAATTATGGTTCCACCCTTTCTGGAAAACAAAACTCACAATGTGTCAGCATTAGAAACAAACAGCTTTCGCTTCAGGAAGGGCAGACGGGAGAACACTAGGACAAATCAAGCTGAAGCGTGACACGTAAAAAACACACATTTGAAGTCTAGAATGAAACAGAAAACCACTTTTGACAGCTACTAAGCAGTGACTGGGGAGTTAACCAACACGATAAAAACAAGGGGTTCAAACAGGAGGTATAAATATCAGGAAGAAAGAGACTGAACTTTACGAGAGTTGTGATCACGCTCGCTTTTTGAGTACGAACTTATGCAGGAATTATTGATTTAACCAGAATCTGCATTTTCTTTGACACTTGATCTAGAAATGGGTCTATGCTTACCTTTACACCTTTAATTTTGTTTTTTCAGGCTGACCCCAAGTGTACCATTTACAACCCGGACTCTTGACAAAGCTACGGTTCTGGGTGAATATGCTTTACCCAAAGGAGTAAGTAGCATTTGCTCTTGAAGCGCTTTGAAAGATACACTTCATCAGATCTCCATAAACACCTGTCCTGGGAGAGCATTCATTTTGGAAATATGTATATTTTAGGATGTAGTTGACCTGTTGCATCGTACGGTGTTAAGATGAATGTTTCAGGGACTCAGAGACCTAGATTCAAGTATCTCCTTGAGTGAGTTACATAACCTCTGAGCCTCAGCTTTCTCATCTGTAAAATGGGGATAATAATGGAACGTACCCCCTGGGGTTGGTGAGAATGTGATGCAACATTTTAAAGTTCTTCACCGGTTTATCGCCTGGTACATTTCTAGTACTAAACACGGTCTGCCAGTCACCATATTATAAACTTGGGGGTTGCTTTTACATTTGTAAGGTGATCACTTCTGTAAATTTTGTTCTTCAAGTGTTTTCTTCTAGTGATTTTTAAAAATTTTTTTTTCAACGTTTATTTATTTTTGGGACAGAGAGAGACAGAGCATGAACGGGGGAGGGGCAGAGAGAGAGGGAGACACAGCATCGGAAACAGGCTCCAGGCTCTGAGCCATCAGCCCAGAGCCCGACGCGGGGCTCGAACTCACGGACCGCGAGATCGTGACCTGAGCCGAAGTCGGCCGCCCAACCGACTGAGTCACCCAGGCGCCCCTCTTCTAGTGATTTTTAAGTGCTTTTATGTTTCTGTGTGTTTTTAGACAGTGTTGATGCTCAATACCCAGGTGTTGGGATCCAATGAAGAAAATTTTAAAGATTCCAGTCAGTTTAGGCCCGAACGGTGGCTTCAGGAGAAGAAAAAGATTAATCCTTTTGCGCATCTTCCGTTTGGTGTTGGGAAGAGAATGTGCATCGGTCGCCGACTGGCTGAGCTCCAGCTCCACTTGGCTCTGTGCTGGGTAAAACTCTGGTTTGTTTGTTTGTTTCTTTCTTCCTTTCTTTTTTTTTTCTTTCTTTCTTTCTTTCTTTGCTTCTTTCTTTCCTTCCTTCCTCCTTTCTTTTTTCTTTCTTTTTTCTTTCTTTCTTTCTTTCTTTCTTTCTTTCTTTCTTTCCTTCTTTCTTTCCTTCCTTCCTCCTTTCTTTTTTCTTTCTTTCCTTCCTTCTTTCTTTTTTATTTCTTTCTTTTCTTCTTTCTTTCTTTCTTTCTTTCTTTCTTTCTTTCTTTCTTTCTTTCTTTCGTTTTTTCTTGTGTTTATTTATCCTTGAGAGGAGGGGGGCAGAGAGAGAGGGAGACACAGAATCAAAAGGAGGCTCCAGGCCCGGAGCTGTCAGTGCAGGGCCTGACGCAGGGCTCGAACTCACGAGCTGTGAGCCTAAGTCGGATGGTTAACCGACAGAAGCCCCTGCACTCTGATTTCTGCATTTGTGCTCTGTGCTATTCCACCACCCAGGAGAAGAGGGGTAGCGCTACCTTTTCTGTGCATGTGTGTTCCAGATCGTCCGCAAATACGACATCGTGGCCACGGACGACAAGCCCGTAGAGATGCTGCACCTGGGTATTCTGGTACCCAGCCGGGAGCTCCCCATAGCTTTCCGCCAGCGGTAAGAGCCTCAGGTGAGCATCCGGGGTGCTGTGGACGACCGACGAGTGAGCTGAGCTCAGAGGTCAACCACACTTGGCTTTGAATCCCTGCTCACCACTGATTTGCTGGGTGACCTTGAGTAGTTTTCGAACCTTTCCGTGTCCATTTTCTTTTCATTTGTAAAGTGGGGACCGAAATTGTATCTCACTAGAAAGTTGATATGATACTAAATACTCAACTGAGCCGAAATCCTAGCATCAACTATGTGCTCAGTAAAGACAAGCTGCCGTTATGGGTTTCGTGTGTGAATAGCAGGGGTGGACAACCTTTTTCTGTAAAGGGCCGGGTGGCAGATATTTTAGGCTTTGCAGGCCCGAGGCCTCCCCCACGTCCCCTTAACCCTCTGCCTTGTAGCTCAGAAGCAGCCTCGCAGGATTCATCAACAAACAGGTGTGGCTGCTGTGTTCGTTTTCTATTGCTGCCGTTACAAATTACTAAAACAAATGAAATACAAATTGCTAACGCTTGTGTTAAATAATAAATGTATTCGCTGAACAGATTTGTGGGTCAGAAATCCGACCCAGCTCTTACCAGGCTAAAGTCAAGGTACTAACAGGGCTATCTAGATTCCTTTCTAGAGGTTCCAGGGGAGAATCCATTCTCTTGCTAATTTGGGTTCTTGGCAGGTTATTGCTGCTTGTGGAGGGCAGCTGGTCCCAGCTCCGAGGCACCTATGTTCCTTGGCTCATGGCCTCTTCCTCCATTTTCAGAGCTAGTCAGAGCGGCCAAGTCCCTCTCCAGGCTTCCAGTCTCTCCTCCTTCTGTCATTCAGAATAATCTCCACCACCCCCCCCTCCCCCGCAACCCCTCCCAGGGGCGCCTGGGTGGCTCAGTCGGTTAAGCGTGTCTGACTTCAGCTCAGGTCATGATCTCCCAGTTTGTGGGTTCGAGCCCCACATCGGGTTCTGTGCTGACGGCTCAGAGCCTGGGGCCCGCTCCAGATTCTGTCTCCTTCTCTCTCTGCCCCTCCCCCGTCCACACTCTGTATCTCTCTGTTTCTCAACAATGAGTAAACATCAAAAAATTAATAAAACAAAATAATCTTCCCATCTCAAGGTCCATACACATAATCTCATCTGCAAAGTTCCTTTTGCCATGCATTCACAGGTTCTGGAGATGAGAGCATAGCCATTGTCCCAGGGCTATTATTCTGCCTACCGAGACTGTTCCAATAAAACTTTATTTATAAATACAGGTGGTATGCTTATTTGACCACAGGGCTTTGATTTCCAGACCCTGGAATGTAAGTGTATATATTTACCACCCTGTATTAAATACAGTGTAACACTTTTTCTGCATTGTACCATTCACTGCCTTTTCCAACTGTATACCTGTTCTCTCACCACCTTCACAACTGTGGCCATATGCACGTACCAGCTACTATTTATTTAATCACTACTTAATTGTTTCCTTGAAATTAACACCTAATAGTATACTTTAGCCTTATTTCCCAGGCAATAATTTCCTTGATGAAATGATAAGTGTTTCAGTTCAGCTATTTTTCCCTAATGCACAATACAATGCATTTTTAACTATTAAGGTGATACACACTGAGCTTGAAAAATCTCTACTCTCATCTTCCGGGGAAAGATGACACTTCCAAAATCAGGCTTTCTAGCATCACATGCCACTATTCAGTCTCATTCTGCCCTCTCAAAAGCCTCTCCTGGGATTTACCTAGAACTGGCTGCAATTTGCTAACTGCGAGTGAAGGGGAGTTTGCTGACAGGTGGATTATTGCGGGAAATATGCATTTGCAGATGAAATTTCCCCCCAGGTGTCTGGCATTAGACAATTGTCACATTCCGAGCATCCCAACAGAATGGAATCAAGTAGGATAACGAAGGAATTTTTGATTAATTTTGAAACGCCCAAGTCTTCAGCAAGGACAACACGCACACTTATCATAAGAGAACCACACCTTCGACACGAGCCCCTGGCATTTTTGGTGTGAACACTTATTTCTTCGCTAATAATTCCTCTCGTTTAATTATAATCCTTTATTTTTTTTTTAATTTTTTTTTCAACGTTTATTTATTTTTGGGACAGAGAGAGACAGAGCATGAACGGGGGAGGGGCAGAGAGAGAGGGAGACACAGAATCGGAAACAGGCTCCAGGCTCCGAGCCATCAGCCCAGAGCCCGACGCGGGGCTCGAACTCACGGACCGCGAGATCGTGACCTGGCTGAAGTCGGACGCTTAACCGACTGCGCCACCAGGCGCCCCTAATTGTAATCCTAATTATAATCCTTTAATGTATAATTGGTGGTTACTTTACTTTCCAGAATTTTTTTTTTTTTTTTTTTTACCATGACCAACAGCAGCGATTTTTACCCTCTTGCAAGAATGGTCCTATGGCTTCTACGTTACTGGAAAGCAAACTGCAAAAGCTAGAGCCTGCAACAGTGCACAAAGGACAGCTGGATCTAGACGCTTCTACTCCTTCTTCGATACAATTGTTCCGGAAGCTGCACTATGTAGACGATGGCATTTAATAAGATTGTATCTGGCTCCGGAGAGCAGACTGAGTGTTGGGAGACAAGACACTACAGGGTATGCTGCTGGCTTACTCCGAACCCGTGTCCGCACCGGCTTGGCTTAGAGAATTGTTCAGGATCCCGTTTTCTTTTGCATCTCACCGTGACGTGACAGGGAGGCTGAGAATGAATAGATTAGTCTGCAGACGTCACGACATGTTTCTGCCCCCCCCCTTCCAAATTCACACCGCTTGGATCTTTACTTCTCAAGAGTGAGTTTACGTTTCATGATGTTAAGCTAAATTGTCTGGGGCTTGGGGTTAATAATGACAGTCCGTTTATTGTAACTCTGCTTAACGTGATATTGGGGAAAATACTTGTTTATCACGTCAGCAAAACTAAATGTTAAGGTTACCGGGTCTCCGTGAAACTGCATTTTTCCTGTTTTGAAATTGCAGCATTCTTGGGAAATTAGAGAAGAACTCTATTTTAAGAAGTACTTTGATGAAGTCAGAACCTCTTATCTAAGAATGCCTTACTGACATACTGTGGCATCATTTCGTGAGAGGATTCTGAAATTCTTTATTTAGGTAATGGATTTCCTCTATGGCATTAAGAAGTGAATCAGCAGTTTTTTAAAGTGTGTATGTGTGTATACTGTAATGGAAATTTGCTTATGTCATTTTTAAAAATATATATGGTATTTGATTTAGGATCTGTGGTTTAGAGCAGTGTTCCCCAAAGTCCAGCCACAGTTTAAAAATATTCAGTGACTTATCATGCCTTAATTTTCCCCTCTATAGAATGGAACAGTAGTAAAGTGTGTATATGTTACACATTTGCTGTATCGGCCATGTTATGTGATTTCAACTCCCTGAGAAAATACAGTTTCATAATGGAAAATGCATAGAGATTTATACAATACTTACAAAACTTTGTGAAAAAACATCTGTACGTATGGTTTATTTTTATATATATTTACTACTACGTTTCCTAAAAACATACTATATGTTTCTGTATATTTGATAGGTTTCTCTTTTTAGGTTATATTTTTAGGATATTTCAGAAGTGTACTTTTATATCATTCCATTTGAATGATTATGCACATATCACTAAAATAGATGTATGCTTTCTCCCTACTGTGAAATTATTTTGTAGAATTCTAAATCCACATGTCATCAGATCTCATCTGTAGATCTTCATTGCACTCCCTGAAAATCAGAATAAAAGTTTCCAAATATTCCAAAAATGTTTCCTCTTCATTGCATCTGTTGTCTTACTAGGAAATTTTCTCAGTGTGGCCATTTTACAAGCCCCGGATCACAAAATCTACTCTTACAAACAGCTGGACTCGTCCAGAACAGTTTTACAGAAAGATAATCATTTGAATGGCAAAATCGTTTTCCATTTTTTGCTGCTTAAATATTTTTCAAGTCCATCTAGTTCTCTTTTTTTTAATGTTTATTTATTTTTGAAAGAGAGAGAGAGCACACACATGGCGAGAAGAGGGAGACACGGAATCTGAAGCAGGCTCCGGGCTCTGAGCTGTCAGCACAGAGATCGACACGAGGCTCTAACTCACAAACCGTGAGATCATGACCTGAGCTGAAGTCGGACCCTCAACCCGCTGAGCCACCCAGGCACCCTGAATCCATTTAGTTCTATCTGAACCACCACCTCCCTCCGGGTGATTGCAGACCCTCCCAGCCGCTCTCCAGTCTGTTCTTTGTCCACTGGCTGTATTAGCCTCCTCAAACCCCAAACCTGATTTGGTCTTATCCCTGCTTCTGTGGTGTTCCATTGCTTCTATGAAAGGATCCAATTTCTTAAGCCAGACGTCAGTGTCCTGGCATATTTGGCCTCTCTGAACCACAGGCCCCAGCCCACATCGCCCACACCCAGATGCCTCTGGACCCCTCCACACTGGCTTCTGCCAGTTTCTTTGATTCCTTCAACACTATCGGCCCACAGGGTTTTGCACCTGCGGTCCCTCCTCCTACCATCTTCCCTCCTGGCACATTCTTTGCCTGCTCTTCTCCTACGCACCAGTCAGAGATCAGCTCAAGCTTCCTAGAGGAAGTCTTCCTTGACGACTAAGATGCCCCAGAGGCTGACCCTGGCATCGGGATTCATTAAGGAAGTGATTCCAGAAGATACTGTGAGAGACTGAGGGCAGCAGGGTAGGAAAAGGAGCCGAAGGCAGTGCAGCTTGGGGAACGTTCCAGCTTCCTGATCCTCTGGGGAGCTCTGGGCTTGTAGCTCACAGCATGGCTGGTTTGATCCGTGGGAACAACTCCCAGGCCGCACCGTGGGGCTGTCCTCTCTAGCTCTTAGTGGTGTCCACACAGAGTAGCCGCAGAAGCCCAGATTCATCCTGTTGATGGGATTCATGCCAAGTCATAAGACCTCTTCCCTGAGGCCCGGTGGTCAGTGTGGAGTTTGGTGCTGGTCACAGGGCAAATGTAACTCAGATGTATTAAGATTGTCACCAGTCATGCATGCCATTCAGTGCCTGTTCTGTCTCCCTTAAGACCGGCTCAATTCTTTAGCTTGAGCAAAAGCCTAGTGGATGTTTCTAAGAAACCAGCTCATGTCACCAAGGAGAAGACAGTCCACTCACTTTGTGGTGTCCAGATAATTTTCTGAGAGAGCAAGAGGGAAGAAAAGAGAGAAGGAGAAGACAAGGGAGGAAGGAAGGAGAGAACTGAGAGATGAAGGGACTCCCTCGACGTTTGTGGTGGAGATTCCACACACTGGCACTGACCGCCTGACGGGCAGATTATTGATGGAGTAATTACTCATACGCAGGTGGTCGAGTGGAGTTGCATCACACGCACGCATTCGGCCCATGCAAACTCGACCACCCATGCCCAGGGTGGAGGACCGACGGAGAGCAGGCGACACAAGTGATTCCAAGAACCTCACTCCACGAGGAGCTGGTTGGACCTGGAGACCCAGCTTCCGTCCCATTTCTCATACACATCTCAAAGTGTGAGTGTCTTCTGGGCCTGTATGCGGCCTGAGGAGTCAAGGATGTGCATTTTCACATGACCTAGACCGTAGACATGAGCGAACCACTTCATGGTGTTTCCAGCTAAGAGAGCAGAAATGTCTTCCAGCCCTGGAGGGAATGCGAGCTGTGTGGACAGATAAGAGACGATACTTTGTCTTTACAATATAACTTGGGGATGGTTTTAGGGAGGTGAAGGTAACTCTAGGCAATTTTGGCCTTGCTTGCTTGATCCGAGAACCTAAATCCTCAGGGTGCCTCCCCTCTGAGGCAACACCTCTGTGTCCCATGTCCTGTAGACTCCATGTTGGTGTAGGAGGAGAAACATGGACTTAGGTTATTAGCCTCACTTGGGTTTCCATTCTAGAGGTGCCATCTTCTACCTCTGTGACTTGGGTTATCTGCTTAACCTCCGTGGGTCTCAGCTGTTCAATGGAGGCTAACACACCTCATACAGAAGTGTTCCTCTAAGGGAAAATTTGACGTGTGCCTAGCCCAGTGCATGGCACAGAGCAGTAATGGTGTCCAAAGTCATATTTCCGGATCAAAGCAACAAAAATGAAACAGCTCCCCTTATAAGCTCTCCTTATAGAGCACGTCAAATAAAATGTTCTGGACCTAGATGGAAAAAATGGGATACAACCACAGCGTCTACAAATTCGGTCAGTTTTCTCTCCTTATGGAGCAGGGCTTAGGACACTGGGAGTGCAAGGAATTAGTACTACGGGGTGTTTATTTCTGTTCAGTATTTTCACGAAACTGATGGAGAATTCTCAGACCAATAAAAAAAAAAAAACCGTTTATTCCATCAGACCAATAGTCTCTAATCATGGGAGCTTTTGTGCTAAATATTGGAAACCACATTCCATTTGGTCCAGACAGAGCTGCCAAATACTGATTATTCTAATTCCATCGATCTTGGAATAATCTACTTTTATTCATTGGTATTTTGTTAGGAAGAATTTTTCTTTTTTTTTTTTTTTGTTTTAAATTTTTATTTAAATTCCAGTTAGTTAACATATAGAAGAATTTTTCTTTTTCATTTGTTTATTTACATGTGTGAGCTTATGACTTTTTAAATAAAGTATAATTTTTCACTATCATTATTTATTTTGATGTTCAAATTGTCCCAGATCTGGCTGGTGGGAGCTTTTTCAGATAGGTTCCTCTGTGTGCGCAAGTGTGTGTGTGTGTGTGTGTGTGTGTGTGTGTGTGTGTAAAGAGAGAGAGAGAGAGTGGGACAAAAAAACAGAAGTAGTAAAATGCTAATACTTGATACATGAAAATTCTTTGTATTGCTCTTTACCTTTAAAAAAAATTTTTTAATGCTTATTCATTTTTGAGAGAGAGAGAGGAAGAGACAGAGCACGAGCAGGGGAGGGGCAGAGAGAGAGAGGGAGACACAGAATCTGAAACAGGCTCCAGGCTCTGAGCTGTCAGCACAGAGCCCAATATGGGGCTTGAAGTCACAACCGTGAGATCATGACCTGAGCTGAAATCAAGAGTCAGACGCTCAACCGACTGAGCCCCCCAGGCGCCTTATAGTAGGAGGTATTTTAAGATGCACTTATGTTGGACCCTTGTGAGATCTGACATATGATTTTGGATTTCTAGCTTCCATGGATCCACGGGAGGCCTGATCTTGGGCTCCTGCAATCGCACAAGGGCCATCAGCAGACAGGCTCCTCCCCCAGAGGCAGGGGTGTGCTTCAGGCCCCAGCGTACCTGCCAGCCCTCCTCTGTATTACCCGCCACACCTCATTTCCTAACTCCATTTTGCACATCCTAGGAATCGCCTACATTTTCCCCTTGGTCTTTCGGGAATCTCCTTGGACTTCACTGACATATTAAAAAGCCCAAAGATCCGATTAGAACAACTCACATTTACAGAGAGTGTTCTGGGTCCTTTCCTGTGCCTTATTCTTCACTGGTCTTGCTGGGCAGCTGGGAATCTTCCCATTTTTTTAAATAGGCTTGGAGAAGTCAAACGTCTTGCTCAAGAAAAACCCAGTAGGCAGGAAACAGACTCAGCCTGATCTCCCTGACTCCATGGGCCTTACTCATTCCCTCATACTTCGTGGAGCTCAAAGCACCTGCAAATGGGTCAATCCATTAATCTATCAGCAAGTATTTCATATAAACCTGTTGAACAACTCTGGCTGAAAGCCAAGGCTCCATTTATGGTTCAGCCTAATTTGTTGGACTTCCCCTAATCTCCTGTATTGAACGTTGATCCAAATGACATAATCACTTATTGCTGTCCATGATTGTTCTGTCCTGCAGAACCTCCTTTTATCAGCAAAAAAATATTTGTGGAACTCTTAATCATCAGGACGCCTTGCACCTGAGGCCATCCGAGTAGCATCAACTCCCAAGCATGATGCCTTAGAATTAATGAGAAGATTTGCACCGTGGACACTTTTCCTCCAGATTTGTTTTGGTTTAATGAAAAGGAGTGTGAGATACTTTCCGCACATGCTGAGCAGGAAGGTGAACGGAGGAGGAGCAAAAAAAGATCCGGAAGTCAAAAGCCAAGAGTTGGTGGCACAGCCTTGAAGGACGATGAGTGCCTCGTAATTATTTTTCATTTACATTTGCTTTTTTTTTTTTTTTTAAATCAGGAGATTTCCTTCCTCAACTCATTTATTGTTAATGCTCCTTGTTTCATTCGCCCAGACTTTGTGACACCGGGCGACATCTCTCGGAGGCCAAAACCAGTAGGTCGGTGGTGGCTGCCCAAAATACAAAATTGAGAAGAATTGGAAAGTTGAGTCCAGATACAGCAGGAAGAGAATCACGATTAGCTCGCAGAATTTCACACCCTGTGTTAGAGATTTATCCATCCTATACACAATAATATTCTGGATACGAAGCCTACAGATATTTAATAAGAACACCTAACCTTTGATAAGCACTGTCTCTCTGGTTGGCACTGTATTAAGTCCATTACATTGATTTTTTCCCCCCAGTGCTTTTATTAAGGGTGCAGGTATACTCCTCACAAGTTATGTGATGAATTTTGAAGGTGGGCAGACAAATCATTTTCATTACCGATAATCTGTGTGTTTATAATTATCTTCTGGTAATACTAGTTCTCTTTTAGTATTTCCAGTAGTATTATTAAATTTGCTTTTTCAATGAGTCGATTTAAATTTTAAAGACAGGATGATAGTAAATGAATGACATTTCATGAGGCCTACAAATGAGGCAACAATCATGAAAACGGCACAAGGGTACCTGGGAATTAAGGATTGCTGGAATTTAATAACCCGACGATGAAGAGATGAGTAGATTTTCCATCTTACAGTTGAGGAAGCCGAGGCCTGGAGAGTACTGATGCTCGATGGAACTGATGTGCTACAGGGCCAGGATATGAACCCAGGAGATCTGACTGTGGTGGTCAGAAACTCAGGTGGCCTGTGGGTCCCCACCTCGTGGTGATCACCTATTTTTGACTTGGGCATGGGTAGCCCTGTAACTTGCTTCTAACCAATGGTTTTGATGAGTAAGCAGCTATGTTGGAAAGCCTGGCAAGGAACCAAGGGTGCTCTCCTATTAAAAAGGGACGTCCGAAAAGGAACTTAATAAGTCCTAACAGAACCAGCATCATGCACTCATTTATCCAACGAATACCTATTAAACCCTTATCTATTAAACTGCATACCTGTTAAGGGTAAAGGAATTCTGATCTATGACAAGAGTCGTTCCTTATGGCCACCTTGAAATTCTGTTCTCCACACTGTAATTCACTAGGAGACAAGCTCATCCCGCCTTTCAAGCCTGACTTCATTGGTTCTTTTTTACATACCTGCATTGCAGGAAATTGTCAGAGATCATTGCTCTCAAATAATTTCCAGGTAGGAAAGCCCCACATAGGAGCTACCTCACCTCTCCTTGGAAACGAATCCACGAAAACAAGAAAGAAAACATGAGCAAGAAAAGACATCACTGAAGTGGACTCTGGTTTTCATTAAATAACAGAAGCAGATTATTCATTAAAACAAGCAATTAACATCACAAGGCCACAAAGACTACTTCAGGGCTGCCTTCTGGAGTTATGGTGGTAGTTACATCAGAGCTGTAGAAAAAAACAAATATGTTGCCGTTTTGTTTTTAATGAGATTCCTGAAACTAAGTCCATTTTTTTTTTTTTTTTTCTCTTTAGAGTTTCCGGAGTAAGGTGCTGAGTCAGACTTTGGACGACCATTAAGTAAACTTGCCAAATCCTTCCAAGGTTCACTAGCAAGTGACCTGGAAAAAAATTCATATTAAGGCTTTAAAAGTCTACAAGTGCCGGAAGAGCTTAAAATAGTTAACTCATCAACTGGCCCAGCATGAACTTGGGATAAGCTTGTCTTGCATGTTCCTTGTTGGGACCAGAAAACAAAAAATCAGAAAACAACTTCATCGGAGGAAAGGACGATTCCATTGTATAGGTCAAAATCAAACGCTTTAGGTAATGAATGACTACGTAGTTATTCATGTCCTGGCAGAGCTGATGAAATCACATTTTATCCCTTAATTTCTAAATGACTGATCAGAAGACCTTGGAAGTTCATGAAATTACACTACTCTTCTAAAATGAACTGCGTAAGTTGCCTTCTTTCCCCTTTTTTCAGAAAGGTTTTGCATTGTCAGTACCTTAAAAGTGACCTGTAAAACTCACCTATGAAACCATATAGACGTGGACAGGATAGGCTACATACATTGTAGGGTCCAATATGCAAGGAAAAAGAGGAGTTCCTTGTTAAAAAAACAAACAATTAAGAATTTCAAGATAGCGGCTTGCAAAGCATTAAACCAAGAACAGGGCCCTTGTAAGCATGAGACCCCATGCACCTGCCCACAAAGGTCCCATACGCATGGACTTGATGGAGACCTTTGACCATGACATTAATTCCTTTAATGGTTACTGCTTTATTCAGATTTTTTTTTCTTCATGGGTCAGCTTAAGCAATTCAAACTTTTTTTTTTTTTTTTGAGAAAAATATCAATGTCATTTTATTTATTTTTTTTTTTAATTTTTTTTTTCAACATTTATTTATTTTTGGGACAGAGAGAGACAGAGCATGAACGGGGGAGGGGCAGAGAGAGAGGGAGACACAGAATTGGAAACAGGCTCCAGGCTCCGAGCCATCAGCCCAGAGCCCGACGCGGGGCTCGAACTCCCAGACCGCGAGATCGTGACCTGGTTGAAGTCGGACGCTTAACCGACTGCGCCACCCAGGCGCCCCAATGTCATTTTAATTTATAGACAACTTGGCCTATAATTGCTCAGTATATTCCCTTCCAGTTTAAAAAATATCTACCATAGGGGTGTGGCCTAGCAGGCTCAGTTGGAAAGCATGTGACTCTTGATCTTGGGGTTATGAGTTTGAGCCCCACGTTGGGTGTATAGATTACTTAGAAGTAAAATTTTTAAAAATTTTTTAATTAAACAAATAAAAAATATCGACCATAATTGTAGGATCTTTGAAACTCTTACCATTATTTATTTGTATGCTCTCTGTACCTCAATAAAAACCTATGTCCAGTCTTTACAAAGAACAAAACTTTTTTTTCCCATTTCATTAACTGATGTTTTCATTCCTATTATTTATTAACTTCTCGTTTCTTCGTCTTCATTCTGATTTTCCCTCTGACTTTTATAGCCACAGATATGGAAAAAAAAATAGGGCTTGGACTCTTTCCCTTCAATAATCACTAGTTTTAAAAATCTATTTTTAGTTCCAAAAGTTTTGGAACAAACTTTGTGAATTAGGAAGAAGCAAGAGAGGGGTGCCTGGGTGGCTCAGTCAGTTCAGCGTCCGACTTCAGCTCAGGTCATGACCTCACGGTCCGTGGGTTCGAGCCCCGCGTTGGGCTCTGTGCTGACGGCTCAGAGCCTGGAGCCTGCTTTGGATTCTATGTCTCCCTCTCTCTCTGCCCCTCTCCCACTTGCACTCTGTCTCTCTCTCTCAAAAATAAATATTGAAAAAAAGCGGGGGAAAGAAGCAAGAGACTAGTGAATGAGAGAACCCATGTTGGAAACCACAATGTCCATCCGGGCCACAGTTACTTTTATTCAACTGTCCTCACCAAAGGGAACCCAGGTGCCAAACTGGTGCTGACCCCTTTCAGAGAATATATACCCGTAGTTTATAATTGCTCACACTTGCAAATGTCACGTTGGTGCAACACTTCCGCTGTAAATAAGGACAAAAAATAAATTTTAAAGAATAACCCTTTAAAAACGCTTGGTGGAAGTTATGGAGTGGCGAACTTCCAATAAAACTTGATTTGCAAAAACAGGTGGCCATTCTCTGGGATGTGATTTGCCAGTTTGATTTTTTTTTAATATTGCGTTGAAATATTTATCTAAACTAAGTTTTTTGGAAGCACCTTTATATTTGCAGCCAGAGGGGCGGCTAGGTGGCACAGTATTAAGCATCCAACTCTTGATCTCGGCTCAGGTCATGATCTCGAGGTTCGTGAGTTTGAGCCCTGAATCGGGCTCTGCACTGATGGTGCGGAGCCTGCTTGGGATTCTGTCTCTCCTTTTCTCTGCCCCTCCCCTACTTGCGCGTGCTCTCTCTCTCTCTCTCTCTCTCTCTCTCTCTCTCTCAAAATAAGAAAAAAATACTTGCATCCAGAATGAGAGCCTCACTTGCTTTACCCTAGCCCTGGTTCCGGTGAGTAACAAAAGTTGCACAGAAAGCATGAGGAGAAGGAAGCTAGGAAATCACCACGTGCCTTCCATCCAGCCTGCCTTGTAAATCACATGACTCTAATTCCATCTTAGACTGCTACCACCGTCATCTACGTAGAGAAGCTAATAGCAATAACTATCTTTTACTAAAGGGCTTACTATGTGCCACGAATGTACTCAGCACTCTGCCTACGTAATTTCACTTTAAACATACAGCAATAAGTCATTACTATTACCAAAGCCAGGATACAAGTGAATAAACAGGGTTGGATCAATAAACAGGTTGGAAACTTGTCTGAGGTCATTTGCCTAGAAAGGGAGAGCCCAGACGTGGACCTTGGATTTGATTAGAAAGCTCAAAGCCTTAAAAACTGTATTTTATCACTTCATTTTATATGATTTTTTTTAAAGCAGAATTATCCAGACCAACCCAAGTGGATCAGGGTTTCTCAGCCTCATCATTAGTGACATTTAGAGCTCAATAACTCTTCATTGTGGGGGTGCTTGCTGCCCTGTTCATTGCAGAATATTTAGTAACATCCTTGGTCTCACCTTCTGGATGCCAATAGCACCTTCTCTTAGGTCGAAATGATGTCACCAGACATTGTCAAATATGGTGAAATCACTCTGGTTGAGAATTAGGGCTCTAGATCTCTCTTTCACTAGACTTTTTCTCAAGATACTATTTAAAATACACACACACACACGTGTGTGTGTGTGTGTGTGTGTGTGTGTGTGTGTACATATATATACATGTATATATATACTATTTTAGTGCAAAATTTCAAGAATTCAATGCAAATTCCATTCATTAAAATGACCATGCATTCATTCCACAAACATTTATTGTTTCCCTAGAGACCTGTATACACACAACTTTAAAAACACCTACATCGGCAGCTGTGAACTTTCCAAGATATGTAGGAATGAGGTATTAATTGTTGGAGATCACAATCTGCCCTATGGATTAGCAATGAAACAAAAAATTGGTTTGTCAGGCCAGATTAGGCTGACCAGTTTATGACCCCCAGGAGCCACTGAGTTCATTGTAACAAAAGGTGCACTTGACGGAACGCATTCCATTTACCCAATTTGGAAGGAATTTCACTTGCCTTTGAAACAAAGTTTAGGGAATGTATAAATTTCCATACGGTGTTGAAATTGCTCTGGGAATCTGTTCACTACTAACATATTTACCTTGCAGTACAAACAGTTCCCATGGATCCTGTATCATCATCCTTCCGAAAGTCAGTTGAGAAAAATGACTTGCAATCATGCTATTGCTCAAGCCACGTTGTTGACAATTCGATTCTAGGCAGTGGCTTTGGGAGACACGTTTGTCTCAATAAGTTAATGCATTTCTATTATTGAATAATTAGGCTGCTAATTAGCTGGGTGCCAGTGCTGTATGAGGAAAATATTAGGATTTTTTTCCTCCTGCCCACCACTCATTCTACTCGTTTGAATAGATAGCTGGTAATACTTCAAATTTCCAGTAAGTTGTAAGAACTTAAGCCATCAAACCAAATATTAAGGGCTATGCACTCAACTGGCTGTTGACTTCACCTTTGAACACTATGTGAGTTGGGGGTTTCGGACAGTCTAGTCTTGATCTGATCTGCTTTGTCAGAGCCCTGTATCTGGTATACGGTAAAGTGCTCACAACCTTAGCTGGAAAAAAAAAAAAAAAAAAAATGGATGATCTTTAAAAGTTCCTTAGCTTCATTCCCTAGAAGACTCACCAAAAACTGTAATTCTGGAATGACTATGAAATCCTGCTTCTCATCCTCTGCCACATTCCAAATAATCTTTTAACACCTTCTGATATAAATACCTGAATCGTTAGCTCATTCTTCGACCTTGAGAGTTGATTAGATTGTTGCACTGGGGTTGAACTTAGATGCCTCCTATTGTGCTGACCCAGTACTTGACTCACAGTGGAGGATGGCAGGAGGTATTGCCAAGTTCTACCGTATCGAGGGGGAATTTTTTTTATTACAGGTCTGAGCTGCTGGCATCCTGAATATGCATTACCAGGGCACATTAAGGGCATCAAATTCACTATCCCTGCAATCTAAACGGATTGTAGGCTTGGCTTCCCAGAAGTGTTACCAAACTTTATGAAAGACTTCAAAAAGTAGCTGCATTCTGCAGTAATAAAAAAGGGAATCCGAGCCAGCGCAGTGGTAGGTAACATACACGGAGACTGTGTGTGCCGGCCTTAATGGCTGTTTGCTATAAGCACTCTCTCACTTTTGTCTTCCTATTGATCGGAAGGACCTGGGATCATCTCCATGGATAAGGGGACAGAAGCTTAGAGGGGTCAAGAAATGTGCCACAGGTCACAGAGCTAATAAGTGGTAGACTTGGTTTCTAAATCGAATACTTATTTATTGTATCTTTTTTATTTCATTTTATTTTATTTCATTTTATTTTATTTCATTTCATTTCATTTCATTTCATTTCATTTTATTAGCTCTTCCATACTCCTTCACTTTTTAAAATTTAAATCCAAGTCAGTTAACATAAAGTGTAATGATTCCAGGAGTAGAATTTAGTGATTCATCACTTACATCACCAGCGTTCATCCCAACAAGTGCCTCCTTAACATCCGTCACCCATTTAGCCCAACCCCCCACCCAACATCTCTTCAACAGCCCTCAGTTTGTTCTCTGTATTTAAGAGTCTCTTGTGCTTTGTCTCCCTCTCTGTTTTTAGATTATTTTTGCTTCCCTTCCCTTACGTTCATCTCTTTTTGTTTCTGAAATTCTACATAGGAGTGAAATCATGTAGTGGTCTTTCTCTGACCCCCTTATTTCACTTAGCATAATACAGTTTAGTTCCATCCGTGTGGTTGCAAACGGCAAGATTTGATTCTTTTTGATCACCTAGTAGTATTCCATGATACAATCTTCTTTATCCAGTTGTCTGTCGATGGACATCTGGGCACTTTCCATACTTTGTCGATAGAGCAACTATGAACGTTGGGGTGCATATGTCCCTTCAAATCGAGCGTTGGCTGACACCCTGACTGCAGTCTCATGACAAGACTCTCAGACAGAACTGACCAAGTGAGCCACCCTGGATCCTTGATCTACAAACGCAGCATGAGAATAAGATTTAAAAAAAAAAAAAAAGTTCTTCCCGTTTTAATCCACTAATTTTTTTGTGTGAAATCGGTTATGTGGCAATAGGTAACTAATACAAAAGGGGAGAATGTTTTCAAGGGAATGGTCATAATGACAAGCCATGGGACCTGGGATGGATAAGCAGGAAAGTGAAGAAATGTGGGGTGTGCAAAACCAGCTGGATGGGTACAAGTGCAACAAAACCCCAGCTCCTCCGGGCGCCTGGGGACTCAGTCGGTTGAATGTCCAACTCTTGATTTTGGCTCAGGTCACGGGATCAAGCCCTGCGTCGGGCTCTGCACTGAGAGTGGAGTCTGCTTAAGGTTCCCTGTGCCCCTCCCCCCACCTCTAAAAACTGAAAATTAAAAAAAAATTTTTTTAAAGTCCCAGCTCCTCCCTATGGTCAACATAACCCAGCCCCTGACATCCTCTGATGTAATCTCTCCCCGTCACCCTCCAGCTCGCTGGCTGGTATTGCCACACACTGATTCTGCTGGTGCTATTGTTATAGCTTCTTCAGTGAACCAAGTTCATTCGTGCCTGACAACGTTCTGCAGTGACAATCCCTTTACCCAGGACACTCTTCTTCCAGATCATTACATTGCTGGCTCCTTCGTTACATCTCCACGTAAAAATCGCTTATTCAGAGAGAAACACCTCATCCAATGCTGCCATTCCCTACCCCCTACTAAGCTGCTCAATAACATCACCCTGTTCTAGTTCCTTCATAATTCATAGCACTGTCTAAACTTTTTACTAGTTTGCTTCTTTGTTTACTTATTTATTCCTTCAGCCAAGAATAGAAGGGAACAGGCATTTTAGCTACCTGGCTCACTGCTGTGTTCCCCGGCATCTTAAACAGTACTTTGGCCACAGTGGGATCCTAATAAACAGCTGCTGAATGGATGGGTGGATAAAAAGAAACAAATGGAGAGACCATCTTAAATCCCGACTCACGCACACGGTACAAAGTGTGGACAACCAGGAAGTGTAGTTAGATGGTAACTGAAAGGAACAATGGAGAAGCTGAACAAAGACACCTTCAGCCTCAAAGGATCCTAAACCACTATTCATGACTCACCTCTGGGAAGGAAGCCAAGCACAGTGAAACCAGATCCTGATTTCTGAGTGGACGTGGCACTTTAGCCACATGAACAAGGGTTCTGATGCGTCAGGAAGAGATGGGAAGGAATCTCCCATGTGGGGCTGGCCCCCCATCCCTACACCGTATCGAATCCTATCTTTGGAAGCTTCTGGAACACCACGAGGTCATCATGACTCCTTTGGCACTCTGACTATGGCCACATGGTGACGTAAATGTTATTTGCAAAGTCATTCCTCTAATTTCATAGAACACATTGCAGCTTCAAAGAAAATTCCACCAAAACATGAGTGATCTTGTATTCGTTCGCTACCACACATCATCTTACGTTCCACACTAATTGGACACTCTGAACCTGATATTAACACACTATTGGCAACTAAAGCCACGGTAGCCTCACCCCAATTATGAAATTACAAGCTATTGACACATCACATGTGGGCATTTTTTAATCATTAAAGACAACCCCGGGAATAGTTTAGATTTTATGCCCATCTGCATGTTGCTCAATGTCTATAATTGGGCAACTTGAGACTTCAAAGGGTGTGAAGTCCGATTCCTTGTCTTCATGAATCACTACCCCCTGTGAGTAGATCTCAGCACATTGTAGGACTGTTAAACACATGCTTAACGTCTTAACCCAGAAAATAAATTCCTGGTTTGAAAGGGAAGTGGTTTTCTTTCATTCTGATGAAAGGCATAAGTGTGTGTTTTGAAAACTGTTACCAGAGCAATAATGAAATCATCTTTAGAGTTGGGAACTGGGGTGATTAAGAACCAATATTTCTTAATAGGAGGCTGATTTGTGTGGCACCTTTCCAGCCCACAGGCATTGTGTGGACCAACCGAAGTGGCTTCATTTCATTTAACCTGAAACACAGCTTTGGGATGCGTCCCAAGAAGCACTTGAGTGGCATAGCCAATGCTCAGCATAGAAACTGAAAACAACAAACACAAAAGTGATGGGTAAAGCAATGAGGAAATATCAATGATCTTCTGAGGAACAGATTTCCGGTGTTCATGATGTTTTTCTTTCCTTTCTTTTGGGGATTTTCTATTCTCTTGCTACACGACTCAAGTAGTACTCATTTATCTGAAATCACTCTACAGTCATAACCTGAAGGAGAATTCCTGAGCAATTTTTCTGGGGTCAAAATTAGAACCATCTTACGGAATCCTCCTGCTTCACTGGAAAAAAAAAAGGTATTATAAAAGAGACTCTTGGTGGTTTTCAGTGGAAGTTTATGATCTCTGTTAGGCTGAGGGAAGCTCGAAGAATAGGAGAACTGCTGAGCAGGAGAACAGAGAGAACAGGAGACAAGGCGAAGAATAGAAAAAACAAATAGAGGAGAAAAGGAAGGGTAGGAGACGCTAAGCAGGAGAGGAGACTTGCTGGGTGAAGGCAAAACAAAGCCAAAGAAGTTCGTGTGCCAACAGGCATGAGTCCTTTCTTGGTGAGAAGCCATGTAGCTATGGCTGGGGTAAAGGCTCTTGAGTAAAAATGTCCTAAGTGGAGGGGTTTCTCTAGGGTTACATCACCCCTATCCATGTGTTTGTCTCCCCACCCAGATCCATTTTTGCCCCCCTCCATTCCTGAGAGTCTGACCTCCATGGTAAGCACCACTTGGACTCTAGATCCTTTGCCGGTGGCTGCGTTTGGATTTAGCCAACAGGAGAGCGCCAAGAGCAGGATATCAGAGGATGGGAAGTGAGAGAGGTCAGAGTATCGCTTCTGTCACCGCTCTGGCCTCATGTCCAGCACTGGCTTCATCCCACTAGATGACAGCTCCTTCCAGAAGGACTCTCCTCCCCTGATCCAACTCTCACTGGGCACCTGCAGGAAATATTTCCTCTACTTGCCCCTTCAGGCTATAGGCCTAGACCTCAGCATAAGGTTGTGCTTCAAAACGATCTCTCAAATGAATGGAAGGAATGAAAGAAACAAATGTTTGTTTCTGATAACCAGGGGAAGTACATTCTATCAAGAACTCTTCATGTAAACTCATTCCCCCGAGGGGGGGGAAAAAAAGAATTAATGCCCTTTTCCTACAGTGGCAGATCAATGACATCATCATGACAGATTTGTGCTAAGCAAGCAAGCTAATTCCTTTGTTTTTAAAATAAAGACAAAGTGTTCTACTGGACAAAAGAACTTCAATCCCTAATATCATTTCTAGAAATGACCTCTAAGAAGAAAGAACTGATTTTTGATGAGGAAAATAAAAAAACACTTTGAAGAAGCTTAAGTGGAACTCTAGGTCCCTTCCCTGAACCACACAGATAGACCAAGGTGTCAATCCACTGCTCAAGCCAAGAAAAGAAGCAATCTAGAAAGAGAAACCAAAAGACTATTGAATTCCCTACTTCCTTGCCAAAGTACATAAACCAGGGGTCTTTAGGCATCCCCATGAGATATTTCCTTCTACACATTTTGGCCCATAGCCAGTCACAAATCCCCTGAGTTCAATTACGGCTCAAGAATCACCATCCCCACCAGGGATGTGATAAAATTCTTCAGTGAACTCATCAGGAACTCTGTGTACAGGGGGGAAGAAAAGGCAAAATCAGGAAAAACAATGCCCTATGGGGATGGGCCAAAATTCTTTCTTCTGAGCACTTAATCACAAAATAGATATCTACTTTCCCATCAACCACACCCTCAACTAATACTGGATTTGAACGCTGGGGTCCACGGCATCCAGATTTAGGAATAGTTTATTATCCCATGCTGGTAATTTTGAGGCAGATACATAAAAACAACCAATTAAAAAATGGTCAACTGGCCAAAGATAAGTGGTAGAGAAGACGGAGGAGAAATGTGAAGGGAATGTGTATTTTGGGAAACAATTTTGTAAAGACCAAACATGCCTCTCTGGATTGAAGACTTTTATGTGTCAGACAGAATGAACATCCAAAAGCTTGCAAAGATTCTGATTTGACAGTAATAATATTTCTCTTGAAGAAAAGACTAATGATATACTGCTACACACAGGAATCTTCCAGGCCTACTTGCCAAAGCCGGTTATTATCGGCAGTAAACTGAGATTGTGGGGGTAATGTCATGGTGTCTTGTTCTATTTTTTAAACACATTGGGATAATTACAGAATATTATGTGAGTGCCCCAAAACACCTCAAGGAAGGGAGGCACTGCCCATAAAACCGGCTCCCGCAAGGAAATCCATATAAACTTATCGTGTCTGGTGCCCAGAACGTCGAGATTCCTTTGCCCCTTTCTGTCTCTCTCTCCTTCAGGACACCTGGACCAGGTCTGTAATATTCGTGTGGGGAGAGGAATTCAGTCTCGACCCAGACATGACCAGTCCATAAGACAAGAACTGTGATATGAACACCTCTGACTTGCTTCCTTCCTCTTAGTTACTGGCTTTGTAAACAACCACAGATGAGGTAGCCCTTCCCCAAACGCGCCCAGAGCACTTACCTCCATGACCTTCTGCTAAAGGCCTTTTGGTTGGGTGCCATTTTGAAGCCCCTTTCCCTTCCTTTCTCCTCTGAGTATTCTTTGACTTTCAGACAGATGCTGGCAATAATTGAAACCCATACGTTGGTTTTCTGTGCCATAGAACCCAGAAGGTGCTGGCCTGAATTCTTGCTTCCCTTTCTTCTCCCTTCTCCATGTGTTGGAACCCTTCCAAAATCCCATGCTGCTAAAGACATTACCAAGATACATTTTTCACATTGCAAAAAGAAACTGTGAACCTGTTTCCACACATGAAGATGTGCAAGCCACAAATAGTTAAAGCTTAACTTGACACAGCAGCAAAATTTTAAAAATTGTGTACACATATTCTCTTTTTCCATGGTCCAAATCACTGGACTACTTATATATGAAGAGGAAAATTACCAAAATCACCAGTAAGTACATTTTGACACTAAAAATATTGAATCTGGTGTGTTAAAACATAATTAAAAGAATTAAGTCAACAAGAAACTGGCATATAGGAAAAAGGAAGTATAACCCCTCCTGAAGTGGTTCTGTTCTTTAATCTCCATTTTACAGGTGAGGAAACCAAGGCACAGGCAAAAGTAACCTACCCAAAGATAAGGGACAGAGCTGGCCTCAAACCCCGGCAGGTCGTCAACATAAACCCTGGCCACACACATATTGACTTCGCCATAATGCCTTACTCCGGAAAAGCAGTAAATAAGAGAATGTCTTGAGAACTTACTATGTGCCCGCCATTGTACTCTGTGCAGTGGGCGTAACACAGGAAGCAAAAACAGACACATTTCCTGCCGCCATGAAGCTCCCAGTCTGGTGGGAGAGAAGGATGTTTAATCAAACATCGCCTGGGGTGCGTGGCTGGCTCTGTCAGTGGTGCCTACGACACTTGATCTCAGACATTACTGAATCGGGGGTGGTTCATGGAGCCATAAGTGCCTTGAATGGTACCATGGTTCCAATGGTACCAATGGTTCCAATTATGGGTGAGGGTGTTTGGTCATTGAGAACTCCTCCTATAGACGCCCTCTGATATGTTGGTCTTCCTTTGAGGATGACATTTTATAGGAGCATTTGATTTGCTCAAATTCATATATTATTTAGGGCATAGACCCCTCTCAGTTCAAAATGTCCCTTTAGGGACCTCGGTGCACACACTGGACCTCCTTTTCATTTCTCCTGCCTTGTTGGGAGCAGGGGACAGATTATTCCCTCCCTTTGCAGGTCAACAACAGCGTCGTGTCCAATCAGCCAGTCCCAGGATGGCACCACCTAGATTTATCAAGCCAGTAAAATCAAGCGTATAAACTGAAAACCTTGGGAATTGTCTTGGGAATTGCCGTAGAGGAGCCTCCGGAATATGATTATTTATTGATGAGGCCATAAAACCTACGCTCCTCTAAAGGTCATTCATCTCAGCTACGTCAGAACTGTTTGAAAGAGGATTGGGTTTCCACAGGGGCTGGGTTGGGACTTGAAAAGAAAAGAATGGTACGAACAAGAAGCATCAAAACCTCACGCAATCGACACTTAACTAAACATGCACAAAACATAAAACTATAGCGACAACCAGGTGCTACTCAGATTCGTGTGTATGTGGCCACACATACATGAGGATCCAGGTATATATACAAATACGACTTAGTGTGGGTGTGGTTGACGTTAAATCTGACACGGGGTGCGGTAGAACAATCCAGATACAGGAGAAAAAGGAGTTTGGGAAAAATAGTGGGGTGGAGGCTTTCCCTGAGTTCGGGATTAGGCTTCCGAAGAACACCCCAAAGCGATCATCTTCTGTTTGCTGTTGGTCAGATTTTGAAAATATTTCTTCTAATTGTCTGAATCGAGTGGACTTCTGTCACCACACCGGCACTCTTGAATTCGCACCCCAGGAATTTACGGGGCGCCCCCACTGCTGAATGACCCTCACGTTCCTCTTCAAGACTTCACCCCATCTGCACCTTCAGAAGCCCCTTTGGGTTCGGCCCTGGCACCGAGAGACAGAGGCAAAATCAACAGCGCCTTCTCGCCTGACTCTGGCAAGAGACAACATGACTGCCCTTCCCAGTGAGGGTGAGGAATGTTGCCCGATGAACCTGTTCACCTCAGCTCCCTCCATCTGGTGAGTGATTCAGAGGGAGGCCGGCCCTGCTATGTCTCCTCACTGGATCTGGTGAGCCCGATAAACAGGCAGTTTGCCTTTTGATGTGTCTAGACACAGAACTGACTCAGAAAGTCCCTGTCAGGAGCTCCTACAAAAAGTGCAGAGAAACTCAGGAGACGAAAGGCTGGCTTCCTAAGCGCTGCACTGAGCAGGCCCCTGAAGGGCTAAATGCTCTGGGTTACTCCCTCTCTTCCCGTGAAGGAACCAGATGACGAGTCAGCGGCTTGAAAGACCCTGTTCTTTCCTTTCCTTCCTGAAAAACAAAAATAAAACTTCCAAGTGCCAGTAAAAAGCTTCCCTCTAACAATACCTCTTTACCTATTTATGTTGCCACGATTCAGAAAAGACTGAGCTATCCTGACGAAAACTAAAGGGGTTTGCATATGTAGACACGCTTTTCCAGGCCTCTTTCAGGTGTTTTCTAGACAGGGGCTCTGAACCCGGGGGTGAGGAGGTGGGCGTCGAGATCTGTGGACCCGTGAAGAGCCATCCAAATTGGGGGTGACAGATGCATGAGCGTTTTCAGGATGGGGTCCACAGCTGGGGGCTCGAAGGTGCAGGATCTATCTGTTAGCTCTCCAAACTGACTGAACCAGTATGGCTCCTATTTCCTGAACCTGTACTCGAGGCCGGGCGTGTTCTAAGTATTCATTTCCTCGTCCCAACCAAGTTATGAGTCGGCAGCCCCCATCTTACAAACCCCAATAAAAGTGGGCACAGCCGGAACTCCGACCCAGGCCCTCTGGGTCGAGGCCTTGTGTCCCTAACCCCTGGCCTGGACTGCCTCTCCGAAACGAGAGGCGGCAAAGTGACTCATTCGTTCCCACTTGGGCTGCACCCGGTTGGAGCGGGAAACTGAAAATCAGGTGGCTCCAACAGAGAAACGCTGCAGCATCCGGGCGATATTTTGATTGAAATCCCACGGTATTTGGCAAGCTCTCCTCTGTGCTGCAGGCGTGGCTGGCGTAAAAGCTCGTGAGCGACAGCTACCTGCCAAGCACCTCGGACCCGTCCAGGAACTCCGTTTCCCTCCCTTCGGTCTTCAGTCTCCCTGGCAGGCCATCTCACAGAGAAGACATATAGGCTTCATGGGGAGATCTACAATGAGCGCTATGGATGCTTCTAGGCACAAACACACTCGCAGCCGGTGAGATAAACATTGCCCGGCATGCTCCGCTTTTCTCTCCTGACGTGATGCGCTAGGCGAGCTCAAGTGGTGAATGCTGTCACGTCTGTCCTGCTCGAGGGCCTCGACAGGAGCATGAGTACCAGAAGCAAATAGAAGGTGAGCACGGGGACAAGAACCACACAGAGAGTGGAGCTCAGAGCCACAAAATGAGCTGATGTGACTGGTCACACTACATAGTTGCTCACTACCTTGTGTCTTGAAAATGTGTGTGTGTGTGTGTGTGTGTGTGCGTGTGTGTAATTTGTAACCCAAAGTTTAATAGGCAAAAACGCAGATTCCTATCCTCGATCATTTTATGATAGTTTTCTATTCTCAAGTGTTAGAAGCACAGTAACCTTTCCATCCTTCTTTGAAAGATGACGTCTGTCTAATGACTTGATTGATAAGCCAGTAAACACCTTTGCTCACTGAGTAGGAAAAATTATTTTCCTGGGGAAGCTGCCTTGCCTTAAATGAAACCAAAGTGCTCGGGTTTACGACTCGCCTCTGACTCGTTTTCTGGGTTTGCACGGAAATCCAGGAGAAAGGCTTATAATTAAGCCAGGTGTTTGTGCTGCTGTCTTTTCTTATCATTGCCCTATAGATGCTCGAGAGGCATCAAGAAATAGAATCCAGGGGCGCCTGGGTGGCGCAGTCGGTTAAGCGTCCGACTTCAGCCAGGTCACGATCTCACGGTCCGCGAGTTCGAGCCCCGCGTCGGGCTCTGAGCTGATGGCTCAGAGCCTGGAGCCTGTTTCCGATTCTGTGTCTCTCTCTCTCTCTGCCCCTCGCCCGTTCATGCTCTGTCTCTCTCTGTCCCAAAAATAAATAAACGTTGAAAAAAAAAATTAAAAAATAAATAAATAAATAAATAATAAAAATAAAAAAAAAAGAAATAGAATCCAGAGTTCGTGAAAAATGAGATGAACCTTCCAGTAGGTGTCTTGTTCTGAGTCGGAGCCGGAAGCCGTTCCAATGGCTGCATTTGTTCAGGGAAGGGAAAGCACTTGAGCATTAACGATTTACCAAGTTGTATTTCTGCGGTTCTATTTTTGGGCTCTGCTGATCAAAGAGCCCTGTACCTTATGAACCCGGACTCTGAACATCCTCTCCCTGGTTTACTATAAAAAGGAGATTCTTTAATAAAAAATAGAGCTAAGGTGAGAATCCAAAAAGCTCCTGAGTCCTCGGTTTTCCTTGTGGGTCCCGAACTTCTGGCTGAACAGGCACAACCTGGCGAGTGGTAGGAAGGAAACAGAAGTGAAGTGTTGTCTTCCTGTGAAGTCTTTCCTCAGAGTGAAGAGTTAAGGAAATGGTCAAAACGAGGGTTCCTGACTTAAGTTAACAATGCTTCCTTGGGAGGGGAAAAAAACCAACAACAACAAAAAACACTTGACAGGAAGTGTGGCGGGTCGTATATTGTGAGGAAAACCAGTGGGGCTCTGGAAGATTCTCTAACCTGTGTCACAAACCAGCAGGTTTTGAGCCAAATGTGGACCTCAGCAATGCTTTGTGTGGCCTCAGTGGTGTGTTTTAAACTTTGAATTAGTTGACAACTTTTAAAAGTCAGATTTCCTCCTCAAAGTTGGGATTTGCACTTGTCTTCAAAAGTGGGAACTGTCTGCTGTGGACCAGCTGGGCACGGTCGGTAACACAGACCCCTGTGGGGAAGCCAGGCCCTCCCTGGTGCACCCGTTTCCATGGCCTATTGCCTCCCTCTGGGTCTATATGACTCATTGAAATCTCTTGCCTTCCCCTCTATGCATTTGGAGTTTTAGGATGTGCTATGGGCCACGGGCAAGTCCATTATCCACTCCAGTCTCCATTTTATTTACTTCCAAAATGAAAAAAAAAATAATTTTTTTTAAGTATTTAGTTCTGTTCAGCTGTAAATTCTGTAAGAGAAGTACCTTCCTCCACTCATGAAAACTCTCATGGAAGAAGGTGGGAAGAGAGACTCAACATTATGTTCCTGGTGATTTCTGGGCTGAGAAATTTTTCTAGAGAGCTCTGATTTGCATGTCTGATTTCTTTTTCTCTTATTTCATTCTCTTTGATTCTTTCCCCTAAAAAAAAAAAAAAAAATCAGTATGTTCTCCGGCTGCCGCTTGGCCCTTCCACAGCTCTGCCTCTTCTTCCTGGCGACATTTTCAGGTTCCCAGATTGACACTTTCAGCAGTCATGTCAGACTCATATGACTGAAAACTCGTCTTTTGGCTGACGTGAGCCGTGTCCCCAAATTAATCTTCCAACCTAGCCCCTAAAAGCACAGGGGTTCTTGAACACATGCTACAGGGGCACCTTTACAAGCTAGGCAGGTGCCGACTGGACATTGACTTTCTATACAAAGCTGATCAGAAACTAGTCACATACACGTGCACACGTGTATGCTTGAGCATGTACACACACACACACACACACTGAGCCCTGGGCAGCTTTGCAGATGTGTTTTACTTACCCCATTTTGTATTAAAAAAAATATTGTAATCCATTATTTACAAACAAACAAACAAAAAGAGACATTTCACATGAGCAATCCAGTTATCTGGCCAATTAAAAATTTTTTTTAATGTTTATTTATTTTTGAGAGAGAGAAAGACACTGTGCAAGCAGGGAAGGGGCAGAGAGGGGGAGACACAGAATCCGAGGCAGGCTCCAGGCTCCGAGCTGTCAGCACAGAGCCGGACGCGGGGCTGGAACTCACAAACTGCGAGATCACGACCTGAGCCAAAGTCGGATGCTCAACCGACTGAGCCACGCAGGTACCCTCCCCCTTTAAAAATTTTTTTAATGGCTCCTCTTTAAATAGAAGGCATGTCGAATGTGGGCCGACGTCCCCAGACGACAAGAATCGGCCAGGATGAACAGCAGCTGCCTTGCCAGGGATGGGTCTGTGCTCTCCAGGCTGCCAAAGGCCCAGTCTAGCACTTTTGTCACCACCCCCAATTTTCCAGCTCCAGACAGCATGGGAATCCGATCTACAAGTTCCTGTTTGGATCTGAAATGCCTTTGTCCTTCAAGAACAGGATGCGAATCTAGATCAGATCAAACACCCGCACCCCTGAGGCAGAAGCGGATGCTTGCATTGTTCCCATTTTACAGATGGTAAAGAGGGGCACGGAGAAATCAAGTCCACGGTCCAAGGTACGTGCCCCGGAGAAATCAAGTCCACGGTCCAAGGTACGTGCCCCGTGAGTGGGCCAGCCAAGGTCTTTGATGCAAGAGTCCACTTAACCAAATTATGATAGTTTCTTTTTTCTTCCTTTTCCTTTTTTCTTTCTTTCTTCTTGTTTTTTTTTTTCTGTTTTGTTTTTGTTTTAGAGGAGTGTTTGTAGGAACAGTGAGTTGACTTAAAAAAAAAAATCCGGAGTTAAAGGGGCACCTGGGTGGCTCAGTCGGTTAAGCATCCGACTCTTGATTTTGAGTCAGGTCATGGTCTCGTGGTTCATGAGTTCAAGCCCCCCGTCGGGCTCTGTGCTGTCAGCATGGAGCCTTCTTGGGATCCTCTCTCTCTCTCTCTCTCTCTTTCTTCCCCTCTGTCTCTGCTCCTCCCCCACTCATGCTCCATCCCTCTCTCAAAAAATAAATAAACTTTAAAAAAAAAAAGAAAGAAACAGAGCAACAGATGTCCCCCGAGAAGGCACGTGCTTCTGCGGGCTGCTCTACCTTCCACCATGTCCTTTTTATAAGCAATTGCTCCAAAATCCCTCACGACACTGCCAGACCCCTCTGCCACCAGAGCTGACTTCTCCAATAGGCACAACGCCTGGGGATCATGATACCCTGGGTCCGCAAAACTGTTTTAACTTTTTTTTTTTATTAGAAGAGAGGTAAATATACTAACAAACGTATGATAATGAATCCAACCTGGATTGTGTTTGTCTTCATGGCAATGCAGTCATGAGATACAATGATATTTTTTTTTAATTGGAAGAAGTGGCCATAAGAGCAAAATTGCCTGCCGCTGGCAAGAATCAGGATTGCTGAAAGACGTCACTTTGCGACTCCTGGTTCAGCAGAGCCACAGCTGTTTTTCTGAATTTCTGGGGATGCTATAGGGTGACTGCTTTTCATATGGAGATCAAGAACACAGAGTCTGGGAGCGCCTGGGTGTCTCAGTCTGTTAAGGTTGAGCGTCCGACTTCAGCTCAGGTCATGATCTCGTGGTTCGTGGGTTCGAGCCCCGCGTCGGGCTCTGTGCTGACCGCTCGGAGCCTGGAGCCTGCTTTGGATTCTGTGTCTCCCTCTCTCTCTGCCCCTCCCCTGCTTGTGCTCTGTCTCTCTCTCTCTCAAATATAAAAGAAAACATTTAAACAAGAGAAGAAGAAGAGGAAGAAAAAGAACAGAGTCTGGAACCAAACTGTCTGGGTCTGAAGCCAGGTTCTGCAACCTACAAGTCATGTGACCTCCGGCAGTTGACTTGCCCTCCTCATCTGTGAAGTGGAGATAAAATCTTTAGACTCGCTTGGGGAATGAATGAGCGCATATATATGTAAAGCACTTAGAACAGGAAATGCTCACTCTTATTCCTTGCACTGCGGATTGAATGATTGTGTCCACCCTGCTGCCCCCACGAAATTCCTAAGTTGAAGCCTAGCCCTCCAGTTGGAGGGTGTTTGGAGATGAGGCCTCCCTCGGAAGTGATTAGGTTTTAGATGAGATCACGAAGGTGAGGCCCCCATGGTGGGATGACTGGCCCTATAAGAGACAAGAGAGAAAGCTTCTCTCTCTCTCTTTCTCTCTTTCTCTCTCTCTGCTGTTAGCATTTGGTGGCGACTGTCTGACACTTCGCTAACTCGGGGCTTCTCATCCTCGACACTATTGACATCTTGGATCAGGATATTATTACAGCTGTTCTGGAGTCTCCCTGGCCTCTACCTTTCGGACGCCAGAGGCACCGAAGCATCCTCGCATCTCTGGCTGCGACAAACAAAAGCGTCTGCCGACTTCAACCCGTATCTTCTGGAGGGGATCCGTTCATCCAAAAATGGTCCCAGGGGGCGTGGGTGGCTCAGCTCACTCATTCCTCCAGATACGTTCTGAAAAACATAACTGGAGGCAGTATGGGACAGTGGTCAGGGGCTCCGCTTCCCAGGGGAAAAGAAGAACAGGCACAGAGCCTTGACCCCTGCTCTCAACCTTCTAACGGCTTCTTGAATGGGAACAGTCATAAGAGCCAAAACCAATTCAGTACAAAACGCACTTAGCTCAGACCTTTGAACGTGGCTAATCATGCCATCAGGGGAGCGATAATAACAACTTATATTTACTGAGCACCGACTATGTGCTAGGCTGCTACTCTACACGCATGATGACATTTGAACCCTTACCATAGGTCGCTGCAGTGGGTGCTTTTATTCCCATGCTTCGTTTATGAGAACCAGAAACAGATTCACAGACGTTCAGCAATTTTCCTAGGGTCCCATAGTAATCAAACGTTGGAACCAGAATTTGAATCTAATGTTTGCCATCCCGACCACACTGCTTCTTACTCATTGAATGTTCGTGAAAACTTTATCAAGTGGACACTGTTAACGGCCCCATTTGACAGACGAGGAAACTGAGGCACAAGAAAGTTCACTAACTTGTCCCAAGCCACCTAAGTCAGACATGCTCATATTGGCTGCCCCGGGGGCCAGGAACCATCCAGAGTACTCCCATGTACGGTCCCATTTGATCGTTGCAAACACTACTGGAAAGAGATGATCACCCCACCTTATAGAACAGAATACAGAGCCCCCAAGATACACTGTAAATTGGTTTTGGTTACACAGCAATTATGCAGGGTCATTGGGATTCAAATCTGGTTCTGACTGACCACAGAGGTTAAGCCCTTAATTGTCACAAGATCCAGTGGCCTCCTCCCCCTGGCCCAGTGGCCCAGATCTCATGTGGACATTTCTCTCTCCTTTCTATGTCCCTTCCCCTCATAACTCCCCAAAATTAGGATCCTGTAGATGCGGCCTGAAGTTGGGACTAAACTTTAATCTCAGGAACTCACTTAAAGGTCACAGCTCCCAAACAGAGAAACTAGGGACCTGCCAATGATTGCCAGCTGAACTTGATCACCTCCACGACTCACCGCGGAGTCATTCAGTTCACATACTGCAAAACTGAGTCAGAGACACATTCTTCTATTCCTCTTAGGCAATCAAACAATTAAAAAACAGCTCTCGGGGCGCCCGGGTGGCTCAGTCGGTTGGGCGTCTGACTTCGGCCCAGGTCACGATCTCACGGTCCGTGAGTTCGAGCCCCGCGTCGGGCTCTGTGCTGACAGCTCGGAGCCTGGAACCTGCTTCCGATTCTGTGTCTCCCCCTCTCTCTGCCCCTCCTTAGCTCACACTCGCTCTCTCGCTCTCTCTGTCAAAAATAAATAAACTTTAAAAAAATTAAAAAAAAAAAAAAACAGCTCTCTTGAAAGCCCAAAAAGCTCCATGTTCATCGATTGGAAAGCTTTTTCTGTATATTTGGATAAGCACTGTTGTTTCCAGAATAAATGAGATTGATCAGTTATGTTTATAAACTTACCTTAAAAAATTAAGAATGTTTCTCTAAACGTCATGCAAGTTCAAGAAGCCCCAAGGTTGGTAAATACTCAGAAGCAGCCTGTATCATGTTAGGGTTGATTCAGGGAAGCAGAGCCACGCGGAGGGGGACAGAAAAGGGATTTATTATGTGATTAACCCTTAAGCAATTGTGGGCGCTGAGCAAGGGTTCTCAAGGGCCCGTGATTCTGGTTCTAGCACGAGGCCTGACGTCAGCAGAACTGGTGGTTGGGAAGATAGGCGGGAACTGGGGAGACCAAAGACAGTCTAGACCCTCCAGGGTACACGAGAACTTTGTCTCTTCTCTTTGCCTCTGGTCCCCATGATATACGTGAGCCACAGGAGCAGCTGAAGTCTTTTCACCATGGCCTTACACGCCTGCCCGGCCCAGGACGCGAAGGCCAGAAGGGGGCTGACCATTGGGGCTGGTGGAGACACCACCCCAGGCCCACAGCTTGAACGGATAGATGAACGAGAGCTTTGGAGGGCTGCAGAAGAGTCCTTCAGAGAGCCGAAGAGAGGGCTTCTCCTTCCTTTCCCTCTTCTGAATCCCATGCAGATTTCTCTCGTGGACAACTCCTTCTGGAAATATACAGGAAAGCCAATTTGGAGAAATGTCCCACCTTGGCTAAACCGACATGGCGCAAATCTGCCAGCCATCTGATGAGTTTCTTACTTGGAAATTAATAATAGAAGCAAATGTATTGTTTCTTCCACCCACCCACCCACTTATCCATCCATCCATCCATCCGATCGTCCATCCGTCTGTCCATTCATCTGTCCATGCATCCATCCATCCATCCATCCATCCAACACTAGCATCCCTCATTAGGCACGGGAGACACAGGCCAACAAAATGAGCTCATAGTTCTCCGGGAGCACACTTCTTTCATCTGGGTACTGGTCTCCCTGCTTCCCTTGGGCACAGCCCCTCCCACCTCATTGGGTTCTCTACAAAATCGCCAAAGTGATACTTTTAAAACACGGGTCACGGCGCTCCTTGCTCTCAGCCTCCCAATGGCTTTCCACTGCACTAACGATAAAATCCGAATCCTTACCATGGCCTAGAAACCCTCCCCATTCTGACGCCGGCCACCCCTCTGTTCCCATTTCCTGAGGTTGCCACCCGCACTCCCCACTGCACCCACACGGCCTCCTGCTTTTCCTTCATCTCACCCAGCAGGGCCCCCAACCTCCCGGTCTGCGCATGCACCGTCTGGTTGCCTGGCCCACACTCCTAGGCCCTCCGGGCACCGGCCTCGCTTCTTTTCAGCCTCCATCGGATCTCACCCCCCGAACAAGGTCCTCTCTGTCCCCCATATTGATCCCTCCAGCACGTTCTCCTCTTACCCAGCTTCGTATCTCCTCATGACACTCATCACTACCTGACTCACTATGAATTTGTTCATTTGCTTATCCCTGGTCTTCCTCACTGCCAAGGGCACTCCAGGAAGGTAGGGACTCTTATCTGCAGTCACTTTGTCCCTGCCTTACTCTCTGTCCCATTTCCTAGTTTTATTTCCTTCACGGCACTTAGCACAATTTAAACTGAGGTATTATTCACAGCATTTGTTTGCTGCCTGTCCCGTTAACACTAGACTCTGGGGACCCCGGGGGGGGGGGTGGGCAGGAGGTGGCCTTTTAAGTTCTAGGCAGAGGCTCGCAGACACTCAGCTCCCTTCTGTAGGATTAACGAAGGGCCCTCCTGAGGACATCCATGTGCTACAGCAACCTTGATGTTGGGGGGGGCCATCGTGGCAATAAACTTCTTCCAGTGAATTGCATCTTAAAAATGTCAGAACCCCGCCTAACCCAGCGATCACAATCCATATCGCCATCAAGGGGCAGACTGATACCACACGCTTCCTGATCTGGTGCCGCGATATGCACACGGCACCACTCATGGAGTGTTCCTGTCAAAACGCTCCACCGGCATCTAATCAGGAAGAAGCAATCAGAAAAACAGACCCGAACTGACACGGGTTCTGCACAACAGCTGGCCGGCTCTCTCCCAAACTGACAGCTAAGCGTCCGACTTCGGCTCAGGTCACGATCTCACGGTTTGTGAGTTCGAGCCCTGCATCGGGATCTGTGCTGATGGCTGGGAGCCTGGAGCCCGCTTCCGATCCTCTGTCTCCCTCTCTCTCTGCCCCTCCCCCGCTCATGCTCTGTCTGTGTCTCCCTCAAAAATAAATAAACATTAAAAAATAATAAATAAATAAATAAATAAATGGCATTTGGGGGTGGGACACAACTGAGAGATTTGAATGTGGACCAGACTGATAATGGCATTGTATCAACACCAAATTTTCAGAATTTGCTAATTGCATATGCCTGTGTGGAGAATGCCTTTGCTCTTAGGTGATACTTGCCAAGGTTTTTAGGAGTAAAAGGGCATGATGACCGCAACAATTTGCTCTCAAATGACCTAGCAGAAAAATGATGTACGTATATACTACATTATTATGTATTGTACGTGTTACATGATATATATTATGTATCATAAAGAGAAGGAAGAAGCAAGGGAGAAGGGGCAAAATGCTAACAGTGTCAAGAATCTGGGTGAAAGGTAAAAAATGCATTAATGGTGCTAATTCTTCCAATGTTTCTGTGGCTTGAGATTTTCAGTCAAAAGCTGAAACATTTTTGGAAAGCACCAAATGGATGAATGGATAAAGAACCCGTGATCTATGTGAAAGACGGCGTACAACGTCATGCCTGTAGATAACAATATTGCGGAATACACTTCAAGACTTGTTAATAAGGGGTAGATCTCAGTTTTCAGTGTTCTTCCCGCCCTAAATTTTTTTTTTCTTTCTTTTTAAATTTTTTTTTTCAACGTTTATTTATTTTGGGGACAGAGAGAGACAGAGCATGAACGGGGGAGGGGCAGAGAGAGAGGGAGACACAGAATCGGAAACAGGCTCCAGGCTCCGAGCCATCAGCCCAGAGCCCGACGCGGGGCTCGAACTCCCGGACCGCGAGATCGTGACCTGGCTGAAGTCGGACGCTTAACCGACTGCGCCACCCAGGCGCCCCTTTTTTTTTTCTTTCTTAATCCAACCTACTGCAAACCAACCCACAGAGAATTCTTTCGTATTTCCACCTGGCTTCCTTGGAATATCAGCTCTCCAAAGGATCCAAATCCCTCCTGTCTTTGATGAGTCATTTCACCATGTGTCAGTTCATGGTTAGACATTTCACATTTCACGGTGGGTTGAGTTGGGAATTTATAAGCTCTTATACAGCAAGTTATTTCTGTTAGACTTAAAACGTTTATTTTAATGGAATGCTTCACTTATTCACACACACACACACACACACCGAGTCACCAGGTTGGATTTGTCCCCATTGACACTGATCTCATCCAAGAACTCGATGCCTCATCTGCCTCCGTTGTCCACCTCACTTTCCCCGGGTGAAGTCACACTTTGACCGGAAAGTCAGGCCTCCTTGGCCTCTTTGAACCCTCCCTCAGGAGGTCAGTAATAACTCCACAAACAGCCAACTCCCTCAGTTGGTCTGAGCCACGCTGCTGACTGGTTGAGGCATGCAGCAGAGACGCTGAGAGAGAGAGATGCTGTGGGGACAACTTTTTGTTCTCCTCTCCCCGCTCCAGCCTCGGTGGGTGCAGGGGGCGGCTCTCAGAGCAGCTCACCGGAGCTCACACACACCAAGTGGGAGCTGTACTAAATCATTAGCTCAACCCCGACCCCGGCTTGCACTTACAACTTGGCATCAGAACACAGCAGGAAACAAGTCCTCACGCTTGGCCCTGAACCCCATAAACCCGAAGCCTTTTTACAGAAGGTTTCTAGCGGTAAGAAAACGCCGTTCTGAAAAATGCACATCAAACCAGAAGGCGTTAAAGATATTGGAACTATAAAACAAGGAGAAAAGGGTCCAGTTGAATTGCCCTGATTCCTTCTCAGCAAATCTAGTCTTTCTCTTCTTTGCCAGAAATAATTACTACCCAGAATTCCTGAATGTGGTGTTATTTCCAACTTGTTTTACACGATGGCTATATAGGAACATATTCATAAGAAATAGGTCACGTTTGCAGGTTTCATGAAGCACATCTCTTTCTGCAATTGGCTTTTTATCCATTAAGCTTTTGAGATCTTACCTTGCTGATACCTAGAGATCCAATTCATTGATTTAAAAAAATTTTTTTTTTTACATTTGTTTTTGAGAGACAGAGAGACAGAGCACAAGCAGGGGAGGGGCAGAGAGAGAGGGGGAGACGCAGAATCCGAAGAAGCCCTCAGGCTCCGAGCTGTCAGCACAGAGCCTGACGCGGGGCTTGAGCTCACGAACCGTGAGATCATGACCAGAGCTGAAGGAGGACACTCAACAGACTGAGCCACCCAGGCGCCCCTGGCCCGTGTGAAACTCTTAATGAACAATTTTAACACATGGGGGGCGGGGGGAGGGGGAACGCCGTATACACTTACAACTTAACATAGCGTAACTTTTATCCTTTGTCCCATGTCCACACAATTGTCTTTGCATCTTATATAAAAAGCACCTGCCTCCCAGAATAACAGCCTCCTAACACGTATGTCGATCTACTAATAATAATGATGATTTAAAAATAATAGCTAACATATACAGAGTGTTGGCTGTGTGTCAGGAGCTTCTTGCATTCAGTAAACGTACTTCCAAGCCATCGTCACAATCACCCTATTATTTAGATACTATTATTATTCTAATGTTGCTGAGGAACCAATAGAGCTTAAAGCAGATACGCCACTTGAGGGGGGCCGCAGGGCTAGGAATTGGTGAACTCAGAATTTGCACTGTCCCCTTAAGAAGATGTGCGACGTTGGCAGATTGACTTAGTTATTCTGCCTCTATTCCACCTCACCTGTAAAAGGGCAGAAAGTACTAGGAGCTGTTATCAGAAGGACAGAACTGTTGCCTAATGTAAGTAGGCGGTAAGGTGCTGAGCACGTGGTAGGCACTTAGTAATTAGTAGCGATCATGATTTTTGGGCTTAGTAGTTCTGTCATTTAAGAATATGATAAATAGGGGCGCCTGGGTGGCTCAGTCCATCGAGCGTCCAACTTTGTCTCAGGTTATGATCTCACGGTTCGTGAGTTCAAGCCCCACGTCGGGTTCGCTGCCGTCTGCACAGAGCCTGCTTGGGATGCTCTGTCTCCCCCTCGCTCTGCCCCTCCCTCACTTGTGCTCTCTCTCTCTCTCTCTCTCTCAAAGATAAATAAATGTTAAAAAAAATTTATGAATAAAGGCACTATTAAAAGGAAAAGCTAGGGGTGCCAAGGTGGCTCGGTCGGTTAAATGTTGACTTTGGCTCAGGTCATGATCTCTTGGTCTGTGAGTTCGAGCCCCATGTGGAGCTCTGTGGAACCTGCTTCGGATTCTGCGTCTCCCTCGTTCTCTGCCCCTCCCCCACTCGCACTCCGTCTCTCAAAAATAAATGAACGTTAAAAACATGTTAAAGGAAAAGCTAAAATGAGAGATGCTTGTTGTCACACTGCCCTGTTCTGAGGGCGAATTATTCTGACCCCTTGACATCTGGATATTTCTTAATCTGTGTGACCATTGGGGATGGCTTGTAATCATCTTCACAGCTACTCGGAATACTCTCCCCTTCTTTTTAAAAAGGTTTTTAAAAGTTTATTTTGAGAGAAAGTGTGCAAGCAGAGGAGGGGTAGAGAGAGGATCCCAAGTGGGCTCTGCACTGTCAGCTCAAAGCCCGATGCGGGGCTTGAACTCACGAACCGCAAGATCATGACCTGAGCTGAAATCGAGAGTTGACACTTAACTGACTGAGCCACCCAGACACCTCGAATTTGCCCTTGATTCTAAAGTCAGGTTCAACCCTTCACAATCCACGGGAGCAAGTGATACAACTCAAGTGTCTATCCAGCTTAAAAGAGGGGATAGAACTGAATAATCGTATATGCCTCGAGAGAGAAAACGTAAAAAAGTTTTGCCTTAACAACCTGAGTCATAACCAGAAAACTTTTGTTGCTCAACCAGCCATTGTCCATGGCCCAGGTATTAAAATCATAGAATTTCAGGCCTCAAGGAGCTTCACAGATGATAGAGTAAAACACTTCCAAAGTCTTTCAAATAAATTTGGGAAATGCTGTCTCCCACGCACCATCTTGAAGGTCACGCCGCATGTACGAGCACTTTAAAGGCACCAAGGAGTCCCATAATGATAATTTAAAAGTCTTTGTAACCTGCTTAGCACCTTGCTTCCCTAAATAATTGGGTCACAGAATGCTGTAATTATTAAGGCCACAATGCCCACGTCTGGGAATCAATACCCTGCACTCATTCAGCTCAGGGGTCATTGATCTAAGGAAACCTACTTTACACAGAGAGAATGCGGAGGCCCAGAGGCAAGCGGGCAGATGGCAGACGGGGTTCTCTGATACCCAGTTTGGTCCCTTCTCCACCATCCCACACATTCCCCTTTCTGGAAAATAAGAGCTACCTTCCTAAACTTCCCTCATCCCACTGCCCAGAGAGGACACATCACGTTTCGTGCAGAACTCAGCGTCCATGATTAGAGACAATTGCTTTCTGTCTCCTCTTCCCCTCCAATTATGACATTATCATCAGCATCTGTTGAGAACCTACTAAGCACTGAGCTAAATGGCTTAAGCCATTGAATTCTTACAACCTAGACATTATTATCCCCGTTTTATAGATGTGCTAATTGAGGTTTACTGAGAAAACTAGCAGAAAAGACATCTGCCTTTTTGAAAGCCCTGTTCCTTCTGTGTATGGTAGCAAGCTAATTTAGCCTGGTCACAAGTGATGGATAGGCAGGCTTGCAACGGACTCTAGAAAAGGCAAAGAACTTTACAGCTGTTTATTAGTCATTCCGCCAAGCAAAGAGAATATCGTCTAAATTTATAAGGGAGCTCAAGGCTCAGGGAGAGTAAGTCACTTCCAAGGCTTCAGAAAAGTTCAAAAGCTTTTCACAGCTCTGATCTTGCTCAAAAGTTCTCCTCTTCCAGTTTGACGGGGAAGATCCAAGCCGTATCATTGCCATCTTCTCGGCCAGTCCTCACCCTCACCTAGCGGAAGCAACTTGAGTTGAGAGTTAGGTCTAGACCTGCATCCTGGTATGTGTGCCTTGGGTAAGTTATGGTCCCTCTTTGAGACTCAGTTTCCTCATCTGTGAAAGGGGCGCCTCGCACAATGCTTGCACGCACTTGGCCTTCCATACATGGCAGCTGCTTCTCCTTTTACATACCTGGTGATTTTTGCCTATTTGTATCATCCGCATGTTGTGGCTTACGGTGTCCCCCGTAGGTGCCACGGTACCACCACTGCATGCGTGTGCTGACGATGGGGATGTTTTCCCATCACTGTCAACAGAGACCAGAGACAGGCTGGGGCAGTCCATCACCTATGCCCTCCGTGACTACAGTGACCTGGGGAAAAAAAGATTGCTCAAAAACTGCCAGTGACCCTGCCTGGGGATCTGCCACACGCCAGCTGGATGGCTGCCCTTATCGGGAGGTCTTAGTCACTTTCTCAGCTCTGCACCTGCGGAAGGAAAACAGGCTGTCAGCCACCATCCAAAGGTCGAAGGAGAGCTCAGCAGTTGTCAGCTGCTGATCCTGTTTCTTTGTGAGTCGCCCGCCCGGAATGTTCAAAAAATCTGCTCACTCCCATCTTTTACACTTATCCAAGGGATTAATGCCTCAATGTGTGACGAGTCCCATTTGCTGTCAATTCCCTCAGCCCGAAAGTTGGTACGAATACAACCACATTGATTACTTCTGCATCTTTGGGT
This sequence comes from Herpailurus yagouaroundi, assembly GCF_014898765.1. Classification (NCBI taxonomy): domain Eukaryota; kingdom Metazoa; phylum Chordata; class Mammalia; order Carnivora; family Felidae; genus Herpailurus; species Herpailurus yagouaroundi. The sequence continues at coordinate 4,623,355 of NW_024412463.1, read as the reverse complement.
AAGGCTTCCCTCAACTTTGGGTCTTGTAATTTCCCTCATTATATACTCCCCAAGGTTTGCCTCGGGGCTTTGTTGTGTCTTTCGTGAGAAGGAAAATGGGATAGAGGCAAAGGGAAATATTTATTGGGAGACATCAATGGGTTTTTGTGCGAGGCTGTATTACAGCTCGTTGGGGTGGGCACGATTGTCCTAATTTTGCTCAGAAAAGCCAAGTAAGTACCTAAGCACAAGTTCTTTCTCCACGTGGCACAATCAATATCAAAGAAGGTCAATTATGGATTGAGTTCCTACCATCTATGATGACGATGGTGATAATGATGAAGGAAACAATACAGTATAACCCCATGGAATCATGACCCATGGGGTTCAGTCCCAGGTAGGAGTCACCATGAAAGAAACACAATCTGCCACCAAAAAATAATTATAACTCAAGGTTTTTACATAGATTTCTCTACAACAATGAGGGAATCTACAACCAAGAGAGGAAGACAGATGTGATTTAGATTTAGCATCGTCAATGCTACAAGGTGGGGCAGACAGGTAGAGGCAAACAGAGAGTTTGGTGAGATTGATCCCTTGTGGATGAAAGCAGGAGACACTCCGGCCAGAGCCCGCCTCATCTACCCCATCCATCCGTTCTCTACCTTGCTGACCTCACCCCTTTCTCTTGGTACTGCAGTCTTGCTCTCGGTACTCCTCATAGTCACAAGGTGGCTGCAGAAGGTCCAAGAAGTATAGCATCCCAGGCAGACAGGAAGGGGAGGAGCTTTCTTCCTAGAGCAGTCAGGGAAGAACATCTTTCCCAGAAGCAGCCTGCAGATTTTCCCATACATCTCATGGGCCACACTGGGTTATCTGCCCATCGCTAGACCAGTGAGCTGGATGGATGTCTTCCATTTGGCCCCCAGATTATCATTCTGCTCTTCGACATCCTATGTAGACCAGTAAGGACTACCTGTAAGGACATCAAGGCTCCCATCTTCCCTGACTGGTTTCAGCCAATGGGGAATCCTAGCAGATGGCTAGAGGGAGAGAATACAAGATGGGGTAAGGGGGGGCGGGCAATCCCCCTGACATCTTCCTCAAGTGTGGCCTCAGGCTGTCTATGGACTTTGCTCCTCTCAAGAGAGTTCCCCCTACCTGACCCTCTCCTAAATTCTGTGATGACTTTCCTGATCCCTTTGGCCAAGGGAAGGTAAGAGCTCTGTTGCTGCTAATCTGTGGTTATTTCACTCCCCCTCGAATTGCCGTGCATGCCATGAACTGCACGCCCCGAGGACAGAAGGACCCTTTGGGCAGAAGTGTCCCTGTCCGGAAGCTTCAGAGAGAGGGTGGGAATTGAGCAACCTCTAGAAACCCATAGAGACGCCACCCCCCCCCTTCTTCTCTCCATCTTCTCCCTCTTTTCCTCCATCGGTTTTCACTTGTGGGCAGTGTATTCTCATGACTCCAAGTCACCGGAATGATTTAGAATCTGAGGTATGTATCAGTGGTTCTCAAAGCGGAGTCCCTGGGCCAGCAGCCTCCAGCATCTGGGAACTTGTTAGAAATATAAATGCATAGTCCCGCTCCGGATCTATTGAAGCAAAAACCGTGTTTAGCAAACTCCCTGGAAGATTCTGGTGTGCATTGTGCTAGAGAAGCAGAAGTTTGGATGGTGGCCCACACTGTCGGTCACCCGCTCGCTGCCGGACTCAGGTAGTGCTAAGCCTCGGGCGAGGAACAACGTTCTCAAGCCAGTTCTTTCAGGACAGGAGGTGGAGAGGTCTTCCCCCCCGCCCCCCATCCTTCGGTCCTTTTCCTCCTTAGCAACCAACCCTACTGAGGTTTGCAGTCAGAACTGTTGCTGAAGAAGTGAGCACTGGGGATAGCAAGAGGGAGAGGAGGGGGGAGAAAAGAGAAAGAAAGAGATTGTACAGAATCCCTGGGACCTGGTTAAAATGCAACTTCTCCAGTACATCCGGGTGGGTCCTGAGACTGAATTTCTAACAAGCCCCGCGTGGCGGTCAAAATTGCTGGTCCCTGGACTCGCCAAATGCCCCTTCTTTACCAATTTACCTTTGGAGTCAAAACTGAGAGCTGGCTGCCCTTAAGCACTGCTCCAGCGTGGGCGTTCTCGACCCCAAGCGCACGGGCGTCACCCAGGGCTCCAGAAAACACCGAGGGCTGGGCCCACCCCTAGAGGCTCTCATTCAGCCCCGAGGAGGCGAGTCTGGAGAATTTGCCATTTCCAACAGGCCCCCCCAGGTGATGTCAACGATGCCGACAGTGTGAGAACCAGCGCTCTAGCGGAACTTATTCTTTGAGATTTCTTGCCTTAAGGGACATTGATAGCCTTAACTGATTCCAGCAGCTGCTGATCCCAGGTATTGAAAATGAAAAAGACAATTATTTACCGTTTCACAAAGCTCCCAGCGGAGGGAGCGCCAGGCCCCGGCGGCCTAAAATGTAATCCAACCCCACCACCTGCTGGTTATCTCAGGAAGTGCATAGGTGTCTGGGGTGAAAATCGCGCTCGGGAAATTAATCTCCGCCGATACGATAGGACACGGGACCCTGACCACCGCCTTCCTCGCCTTTATTTCTTTAGGAAATAAATAGGATTTGTGCATTTAAAAAAAAAGACAGTTCCCCCCATTCCGACCTAAGTGGTGCCTGGCCCATCGTAGTAAAAGTGCAGGGTAGCATTTACTAACATTTGCAACGTGCCCGGCCAGGGTCTGCACTTCGGCAGACCGCCCTCCTGCTTGCTGTGAAAAACTGAGGCGGAAGGCACTTAAGGACCTCACTTAAAGCCACACAGCAAAAATGGATGGAGACGGAATTCAAACCACCTGCCCCCAGAGCTCCCTGCTCCGAATCCCCATGCGGTGCTACCTCGCAAAATATTAGCTGGGAGAAGCGCCCCGTAAATATGTTCTGGACTAGTTAACACACATCTCCCAGTTTAGCACTAGAATATGCTTTAGATGCAAACTTTCCCCTCCCCTAAGTTCTATAAAGGAAAAAAATATATAGGGCACAGGGAGGTGAAGTGATTTGCCTAAGGTCACACAGCAACTTGGTGACAGAGCAGCAAGTTCATTTGGGCTCCTTCAGCCACACCACACGTTCAGCAGCATTGACTGAGGGCAAATTGCCAGGCGTCCAGCCCCGGGCTATGCCCCATGGGAAAAAGCGCAGTTGTGACTATACCCCTGCCCTGGACAGTTAGGGGCTCTGATTATATCATCTTATGATTCTAGAAATGATAATGATGTCACTCTTTAAAGATATATAGTCAAGGGCCCACTACATTCTCTATTCCACCACTTAAAAAATTCTCGGGGCACCTGGGTGGCTCAGTCGGTTAAGCGGCCGACTTCGGCTCAGGTCATGATCTCGCGGTCTGTGAGTTTGAGCCCCGCGTGTGCTGGGCTCTGTGCTGAAAGCTCGGAGACTGGAGCCTGTTTCAGATTCTGTGTCTCCCCCTCTCTCTGACCCTCCCCCGTTCATGCTCTGTCTCTCTCTTTCTCAAAAATAAATTCACATTAAAAAAAATTTTTTTAATTGTCTAGTTATTCCAATAAACTATTAACATTTAAAATTTTTTTAACATTTATTCACTTTTGAGAGACAGAGCGCAAGTGAAGAGGGGGAGTGAGAGGGAGACACAGAATCTGAAACAGGCTCTAGGCTCTGAGCTGCCAGCACAGAGCCCGACGCGGGGCTCAAACTCATGGACCGCGAGATCATGACCTGAGCCGGAGTTGAACGCTTAACCGACTGAGCCACCCAGGCGCCCCAACTATTGACATTTTTGGCATGTAATACCTACATTACTATTTGCTCCATATTTTTCCTGTAATCCATTCATTTTGCTTTTACGTGTCCTTGTCCTAAGGAGTAATCTTGCTCAATCCTGTGAACATCACTTAACGATAAGTTTGCTGTTTTATTGATTCATTTAAAACACACAGAATCCACTTGTGTAATGCCTAAAAGCATCTTGCTATCCACCACTGACAACCTACCATGTTTTGGGGAGAAGTGACTGGGTCCTCAGTAGTCTTGGGACATGCATTCCTGCCTTGGGAATGACACCTGTAGGTCATGTAATACGGGCGTCATACTCATATGGGGCATTAACCTCACTGAACCCAGGTTTGATCACCTGAAAATCGGAGTTAATGCCATTTCCTAGCTGATATGGTTGTTATTTTTTTTTTAATGTTTTTTTTTCAACGTTTCTTTATTTTTGGGACAGAGAGAGACAGAGCATGAACAGGGAAGGGGCAGAGAGAGAGGGAGACACAGAATCGGAAACAGGCTCCAGGCTCTGAGCCATCAGCCCAGAGCCCGACGCGGGGCTCGAACTCACGGACCGCGAGATCGTGACCTGGCCGAAGTCGGACGCCTAACCGACTGCGCCACCCAGGCGCCCCGTATGGTTGTTATTGAAATCAGGTGTGATCATCCAAGCCAGAATTTGACGAGATGCCCACACATAGCAATTATCCAATCAATGCCAGCTATTAGAATGAACTAGTTACTCTCATGAAGCATTACGTTGTATTTTTTAAAATGAAGATCCATGGATCTCAAGGCTAGTTATACATTTGGCTCTTCCTCATTTTCTTTAAGAATGTAGGTCTCTCCAAAACAGAAGAGACTCATAAATATGGAGAACAAACTGAGGATTACTGGATGGGGTGTGGGAGGGCAGATGGGCTCAATGGGTCAGGGGCACTAAGGAATCTACTCCTGAAATCATTGTTGCACTATATGCTAACTAATTTGGATATAAATTTTAACAAATAAAAAATAAAATAAACAATAAAAAAAAGAACATAGGTCTCTCTTTGGGAGAAGGAACTGTGTTACCTATTTAACACTTGGAAAAGGTATGAAAAAGTTGTTATTGTGAATTCCCTAAAGTTTTTGCACAACTCAGTGGGAATATGGGCTTTCCCAAGTCTTAAAATAAGTAGGAGATTTTCACTCTTATTTATTTTCTAAATCTGTGGGTTGGGAGATTATGCTGTTAAAAAGTACTTGGGGTGCCTGTGTGGCTCAGTTGGTGGGGTGTCCGAGCCTTGATTTCAACTCAGGTCATGATCCCAGGGTCGTGGGATCGAGCCCCACGTCAGGCTCTGTGCTGAGTGTGGAGCCTGCTTAAGATTCTCTCTCTCTCTCTCTCTCTCTCTCTCTCTCCCTGACTCATGCTTTCTCTCTCTTTCTCTAAAATTAGAAAAAAAGTGCATACTTTTTCAACATCAGGAAACAGACCACAAATTCTTAATGCTTAAGGAAACGGACTCTCACTGAGGATGGGCTCCTCCGTGATTCACAAAGGACAGTTCTCCAGCTCCAAGAATAAATTGTTCGCATGGAGGAACCAATTAGAATTCACAAAATCTTCGATCTATTCAGGAGGAGAAAATTCCATTTGACTGTATTTTGGGGGCTTTTGATGCCGTAGATATGAAAATAAGGCAGGCTTCCAACTTACAGGAGGACCTTATGACCCAGGGTGTTTAAATAATTATACACGGAACAGAAAAGGCCGGCATTATTAAAGCAGACTCAGATTCAAGCTCCGAGTCCCGTTCAATGGGAGGTATTGTTCTCTTCTTGAGGGAAAGTTGAATGAAAGTGGATGGTTGCAGACAAAATCAGAGAAGCATGTTTTTCCTCCCCACGGCTGGTTCTGCGGTGGCATCACGTCCTCGCGCGCCAGCCAGGGGAAGAGAGAAACAATACTGCAGTTGAAAGAACACTGTGTTTTGCACACATGCTTGCTTTAATAACATGCGTGGTGTTTCTGCTTTGCACATATTGTTTGATCTCTGGTTATAAATGCCGCAGCCAATTAGCAAGGCTGTAATCTCTGCCCGCACCAAAACAGGAAGAGTGGAGGGCCTGACATGGCTCCCTCCTACAGGGATTGTCACCCTGGATGAATACTGACATGACCCGAGTCACCTGGAAAGAATATAAAGTACCTCCGTGCATGCCCACTCAGGACCTAGGGAAACTTAAGCCCCGGGGAGGGCGGCTCAGGTGACTCCCGTGTGCAGCCAGGAGGGAGGACCCCGGAGCCAGCCGGCAGGTGGGAGGGCCCGGACAGCTCTCCATCATGAGCACACTGGGCTCTCCTCCCCAGAAAGAGGTAGTGTGGGCGACTGCGGGGCCTCGTAGCGAATGCTCAGCCATCAGAGGAGAACTTGGTCCAATGTCAGCCTGACTCTGATTGGCCGAGTTTCTTCAGACCTGTTCTGTAACCTGCCTGAACCTCTCTGAACTTCCGTCCTGTGAACCAGGGATAAGAACTCAATCTCCTAATGTTTCACAAAATCAATATCGTGGCTCACAAGGAATATATACATATTTTTTAAAGACCAGTGTAGGATACAGTAGACTATAACTGAAATAAAATGTATCACATAGAGTAAGTATGAGCATTTTTTTTCAGGTGTGTGTGTCTGTGTGTGTGTGCACACACACGCACAAATTTCTATGCATGCATAAATTTGTGTGTCTTAATCGTCAGTGACCATCAATAGAGTTTGAAAGCCTCTGTTCTCGCCTGTGGGGTTTGGTGAGGATTAAATGAGATAATGCTGTGGCGGATGTCAGATATGAAGTTCTACATAGATTAGGTAGGTCGATAGGTGGACAGATGGATAGACGGACAGACAGGCAATCTAAAGCACACATGCCTACTAATTCAGTGTAGAGACGGCAGAAACAGCAGGATGAAAGTGTGACCCCACCAGCTGCGGTACGGTGAGCAGAAATGGAAGGTCAGTGTTCTTAAGGGAGCATGATTTTCAAAGGCACTTAATTCCCTAATGTGATGAATGGGAATGTCCTCCCCCCATTTAGATGCAGGAAATATCACATCCCTTCTTCTTCTTCTTCTTTTTTTTTTTTTTTTTTTCCAAATGAATCCATCTGCAAATCTTCAATCTCAGCCCTGGTTATAGTGTCTCTGCTTTTTAAAAAATAATCATACAGGGGAGCCTGGGTGGCTCAGTCAGGCAAGCTTCCACCTCTCGGTTTCAGCTCAGGTCATGATCTCGAGGTTCGTGGGATCGAGCCCCGCATGGGGCCCCATGCTGATGGTGTGGAGCCTGCTTGGGGTTCTCTCTCTCCCTGTCTCTCTCTGTCCCTCCCCCCCCCCGCAAATAAACAATTAAAAAAATCACACAATATTAGAAAGTAACAATAATAATATGATAGCTACTATTTATGAACAATGCCAGGCCCTGTGCTGAGTACTTAAACATACGGTATTGTTTAACCCTACCTACTATCATCCCTAATTTTCTAGGTGGGAAACTGGGGTTCCAGTGCCCCAAGGGTTCACTATGAGGTTACTGTCTCTGTTTCTGCTGAACTACCTCCGTCCCTGACCTGCCCTTCTTCCATCTGCAGAACCCAGGCGCTTCACACGGTCTCAGAGATGCTCCTGTTGACACGTCTTTGCCCTGACCACAGGCTCAGACCTCACTGCCGTCTTTAAACCTTTCGTGATGACACAAAAGCCACATTACGGGGAAGTGTGAACGCTGAACACAGTTTGGCTCGTTTCTCGAGGGACCTCTCGTGATTTCAAAACTCCTACGTTAAAAGTAAGTATGTCGATATTTGAGATACGCCGCGGTAACGAAAACCCTGCACCAGGCTCTGTTGATCCCCCCACATCTTTGCAAGCAGAACCCGGTTCATCGTTCCAGACGGCAAGGCATCCAGCCCTGGGCGGGGGAGCCACACTTGCTTCAAGCCAACAGCAGCTCTTGGCAACCCGTTACAGTTTTCCAGTGATTTGTCTGCAGGTGGACAAGTGGCCCAATTGGCTCAGGGATGGCCAGTGAGGGAAGGGAAACTCTGTCAGCGGTTCTTGGAGACATTTTCCTCCCATCAGAGAAAACCACATAAAGAAGACGAGACGCCCCTTCCTGCTTTGGATGCTGTCATGTCAGGATATAACATTCAGATCAGTACAACCATGATATCATCACCCCAAGGACAAAAGTCAAGGTTTCGAGGACAGTTCAGTGGGAAGACGGTAGGTTTTACTTTCCTTGATGACATTATGAAGTCACGGTATCACCCCGGGGCTGCAGTTCTGGGGATTTCTTAAGCTGTAAGTAAACGTACTTATGGTTTAAACCACTGCTTCGGGGGCAGTCTGCTTCTTGTGGCCAAGAGTATTCCCTACCGATACAGGAGTCTTTCAGGCAAAGAGAGGAAATAGGTCATTAGAAAGAAAAACCTGAACAAACTTAGGGTACCCACTTCCTCGGCCTAATAGTGTCTTGACCATTTCTGCCCTTGCTTATTTACTCATTCAGACTTGATCGTCAGCAAGCTTAGCCCCCAAAGTTCCTTTGAGTTTAAGGAGCTTGGATAAAATGTTACTACCTATAAATACAAAGTCTTTGGGTCCCTTTGTGTTTCGGACAATATTCTTCAGAAACCTTTTCAGATAATTCCATAAGCGTTTATTGGTCGCTGAGAATGTTCCAGAGCATGCTGGGCAGTGAGGGGACCAAGACGCCTGAGGCACGTTCCCAGTCCTCGTGGGCTCGCCATCTAGTGGAGAGACGGGGAAGAAGATGCCACGTGAGCAGAGAGGAGGGACGCTCTCACTCAAAACGTTCTCAGCTCCCTCAAAGAATTTTGCTACAAAGCAGAAATAGTGTGAAATGAAGGGCCTGTCCCATCCTTGGTAATGTTAAGAGGCCGGTGAAGAAATGTTTCGAGGTATCTCTGAAGCACAAGAGAGGAAGAGGCATGAGAAGAGTTTGCGGATGAATAAAAGGATGTCAGAGATTCCAGGAAACTCCCAAGGCTTCAACTGAAGTGATTTCCGCAGAAGCTTCTGCCCTTCTTGAAAAATCCCTCAAGGCAGGAATCTTTAAAGCCTGGATGTTAGTTAGAACTGGAGACAAGGGGAAAATATGTCCCTAACAAGCACAAAGTATAAATACACCTTTCTAGATTCTTATGTTGCCCCACCATCATCATCCACTGTTGCCTTGTTCATAACTGATTTGACAACTGTTTTGTTTTTTTTTTAAGTTGGCCTTTGCTGAGTTTTTCCCCCTCAAGGAACTTGACTGATCTTTCACTGCAGCAACAATTCCTTTTATTTTGATCCTTATGGTTTACTGAATCATTTATTATGCATTTTAAGTGTCACTAACCGGTAAGACCAGCATGAGCAGGTAGGAGTGCAAACGAAACGGGGTCCCGGTGAGCATAAAACCCAACAGGGAGGAACAAAGCGGGCCCAGACCACAGCCAAAGCAACCCTCCACGCTATCGGCTGCTAGAGGCATCCTCAGAGCATTTTACAGGCTCTGTGTGTGCAAACAAAAGAATCACCTGTTGGCAGAGGAAATGGAGGAAAAGCTAATCCAGAGGTGAATCATAAGATCTATTTTACCTCAGTCAAACATTCTGTTATCTGGGCTTTACAATTTGCTTCCCTGAGAAAAATGTGGTAGCTCTTGGGTTGGAATGCAACATGATAGTCTTGTTTTCGAAGATTTGCCCAACTTTAATCGACACCTTGAGTTGCAATCTCAACGGTCCATCAAAAATGCGACAGGTCTTACAGGATCAATATCTCCAATGCCTTCACACCCGGGTGGCCCGTTAGCCCCGCCTCTCCGGGGACATTCCGTCTGTTTGCCCCTCCCTGCCCACCTCGGACCCCTCTCCACCTGGGCTCCGCCTCCCAAGGCCAGGCTGGCGGACTGTGTCAACACACAATGGACGTAGTGTCGTGCCCTTGTACTTCGGTTGGGTTTGGCCGGTGAGGACACCAGGCAGGGAGAAAGAGAAAGAAAGGAGAGTGAGGTGATCCCAGGCTGGCTGTGTCCTTCCACGAAAAGTCACTGCTCCTAAAGCAACCGGCTTTATCCCACTCTCTTTCAGGCTACCTTGGGGTTTCTGTGCTTTGTCCTTTGCTAAGCCATGCCCACACCTCAGTAATCAGTCTCTCAGGAGATAAATCATCCTTGGATTGTTCTCATCGGAGTGTGCTGTCTGTTTCCTTTTGACCCTTACTGAGGTTCTAGTGGCTGGCTCCTTTGGATTCTAGCCACTGACTTAGGATTCCATAGGCGTAGGAGAAAACCAATAGGGGAAGACCCAGTTACTGAAATTCTTTCCTTTATCACCAAGAATACAAAGCTGCTCTTCAGAAAAGGAACTTGGTGGCAAGGGTGTGGGATTATTTGAGAAGCTCCCTTCTAGCACATGTTCTGTGCACAGCTGTTCTTGGCTTTCAAACAAGGCAGTGTCCCCTTGTGGAAGTTTACACACTGTAACCGAGACGAGAAAAAATATGATTCGCAGGAAATCAGTAGCCATAAATGTGTCATCATGGAATGTCGTGATACGGAGAGAAAGCTGTAGTGCCCGGTTTTCAAAATGCTCTTCCGTCTCTTTGGAGTTTAGGGCAGGACTGAGAGTGGGCTAAGTCAATAGAGCACTAAAAATCGCAGTAATTGAATCATTGCACACATCGAGCAAGCTCTGTGTGCAAGGCACAACGTTGCAGGCTTTCTATGTCCTGTCTCACTTGGTATTCACCCATGCTTTAGGACTAGCTACTATTTTTAAGTTTATGTATTTATTTTGAGGTATAGAGAGAGAGAGCACAAGCAGGGGAGAAACAGACAACAGAGAGAGCGAGAGAGAAAGAGAGAGAGAGAGAGAATCCCAAGCAGGCTCCGCAGTGTCAGTGCTGAGACTGGTGCAGGGCTCGAACTCACGAACCGTGAGATCATGACCTGAGCTGAAATCAAGAGGCAGACGCTTAACCAACTGAGCTGCCCAGGGGCCCGAGGAGTAGGTACTATTATTCCTATTCTACAGATGAAGAATTTGAAGTGGAAGGAAGTGAAATGACTCATGCTTGGTCACCAAGACTCTGAACCACATTTGTAAAAGAAGGCTGATACTGCCTGCGTCCCAGGACCCTTGTCAAGATGAATCAAGGTCTCCTCTGCCTCCCGCAGAGGTCCTTGTCACATAGAGGACACTCGGGGACATGCAGAAGGGCAGGAGGTTGAAATTGCAAGGTCATGGAGTTTCTTGGCTCCTGCACATCTGATTGGATAACTCTTTGTTTGGCCAACTCTGCTGGCGCTTAAATTGAAGCTAATAATAACACCGCACAAAACAACCTCCGTTTATTTTATGCTGACTTGACACCAAGAGCTTTATGGGCACAAGCTCACACCAACCCCACACAGTCCCAAGAAAGAAAATATTATGCTCATTTTGGTAGTGAATAAACTGAGTACTCGCCCAGCCAAGAGGTGACAGAGCTCACAGTAGAACCCAAATCTGCCTAGCTCCTCCACCTTTGCTCTTAACCACTGCCCTATGCCCTGTGCCTACTTTTTATTGTATTTAACACACATCGATAACACATCGATAACACACATCGATCTTGTGCGCCCACGATCACACAGCCGTTTCAATGCCAAACCCCCTTTTTCTTAGTTTTCAGGTGAAGTCAATGTCAGGCACCATAGTATTTTGGGAGTGATAGGTTTGAGTTGTCCAGTCAAACTCACTGTGCTATAAAATTGTCCTTTGCAAAAGAGTGAAGGAAACCTATTGGTTTTCAACTCTCAGCCTTACTTAAAATGGGTTAAACCTCCATGGGGATTCCAAGAAGATGCAAAAATCAGACCCTGTACTGGTTTAACCTCAGCTGCCTGGGAGAGTCTCCACAATATTTGTCCACAGCCAAATTAATTCTACACCAAATGTCTACCACCAGGCAGCCCTAGGCCAGGAGAAACGAGCTGGGAAGAAGCCCAGTCTCTTTTTTGACAGAGTTACAGTGGGTGTGCTGGGCTGAACACTAAAGGTTAATTGCTCTGAGTAATACTGTGGCATTTAATCCTGGTGCCAAACGACCTGAGACAATATTGACCAAGATTCAGCCAACATCAGAATGCAAACACAAATGAAAAATCCAGGTCCTTCGGCAGAGGGAGCCCAGGCAGGAATCTGAATATCCAGGAAGATCAACCCAGGGGAAGGCAGTCTCCTCAAAACCTCAAGGGCCTTATATGCCCCTGATACGCCAGCATTCTACCACTAGAAGTGCTGTGTGTGCAGGGCCTTTGCATAGGCAACTCTGTGCTAGAAACAACTTTCTCCACCCTACCAGGCTGCTGGTTCTCACCTGACCAATGCCACATTTTATTCAACTCTCACGTATAAGATGTTTCCTTCAGGAAGGCTTTCTTCCCCACCCTAGGCTGAGATAGGGTGTCTCATCCTCAGCAATAGTCCCCTTTGCTGACCGCTATTTGAACTTTTTTTTTTTTTTTTCAGATTACACGCATGTGTTTCTCCCTGTTATTCTGTGGCCCAGACAGTGATTATATTCTTTTTATCTTTGTGTCCTTTTATAATCTCAACACTCAGAGCAGGCCCTGGCACATAAGTACTTAATAAATGTTGAAAGAAATAAGGATGGATGGATGGATGGATGGATGAATGGATGGACAGATGGAAGGGGAGATGAACGGTTGCCTACCTAGCTGGCTGGATAGATGATGACTGGAGGGGTGGGTGGATGGATGGATGGATAAATAGATAGTTGGATGCTCGGAGGGATGGGTGGATAGGTGGGTGAATGGATGATTGAGTGGACGGTTGAATGGAAGGATGAATGAATGAGCAGATAGATGCCTCTTTGAGGCAGCTGATGAAGGAGTGACAGGAGCCCCCAACTTCTGGGATTCAAAGAAAACAAGTCTTTTCAACTATGATTGGTCCATAAAGTTCTGTAAATCCATCCCTACAGAAGAAGGCACAGGCCATGCTTTCCCTTTCTCAGAATGTAAGTTGTGCCATTTTTGGACTCCTACTCTCCTTCAAGATGGTCTAGTGGCTTATTTTACCAAATTTCACCTAGATAAAAGTACAGTTCAATGTGGATCACATCTGTGATTGGTCCCAAGAGTCCAAAACCACACCTCCACTCGTTCTTAAGGAAACATAACACTTGGAGAGAGTTTCCTATCCTAGCTCTCTGGCAGGGAAGCTATCAGAACACCATTGGTTTCTCAAGTTGTGGGGATGTGGGGGTTGGAGGGGCAAAACTGTAGTGAGGTTGGTAGCTGGTCTATAGGGTAGATAACATCAACCTGCTACACGAAATATCAGATCTGCCTTTGAATTTCAACTCTATCACTTAAGAGTTGTGAAAACTTCAAGCTAAGTGTCTTAACATCTCCAAGCCTGACTTGGGTCATTCACAAAATAGGAAGTCGTAATGATGGAAAAGTAGTATGAGAGAATATCTCAAGGCGTTGTGTCAGGATTTTCAAAAATAGCACAGTGGAGTAATTGTTCAACCCACAATAGTTGACATAGTAGCTAGGAGGTGAAGTAACTGAAGTAGTAATACAAATATTTTCAATTCAATTAATACATGATTAATAGTTGACTAGGAGAGCATTTCGCAAATTACAGAGTACGTGCCAGTGATGATAGAGAAGAGAATTTTACATGGTATATAAAGTGAGCTTTAAATAACAACAAATCACCAACGAAGAAAATGAGAACGTTATTCCTTCTGTGATTTTGTTTTTCAATTATCAATGAGGGCTTCTAATTGTGTCAAAGAGAAAGTCTTCGTTTGATGCCAGAATTTCTTTAACATCTTTTAACGGCGTGAACGGGACTCCGCTGTGGGTCTTGGGCAGGCGGGAGAATCTAGCTAAAATGTAAGACCTTTCTTTACGGTTGTTGCGTTATTTTTTTTTTTAATTTTTTTTTCAACGTTTATTTATTTTTGGGACAGAGAGAGACAGAGCGTGAACGGGGGAGGGGCAGAGAGAGAGGGAGACACAGAATCGGAAACAGGCTCCAGGCTCCGAGCCATCAGCCCAGAGCCCGACGCGGGGCTCGAACTCACGGACCGCGAGATCGTGACCTGGCTGAAGTCGGACGCTTAACCGACTGCGCCACCCAGGCGCCCCTGTTGCGTTATTTTTAATGTTACCTTTCATTTGTGGGAAATAATACTAGCTTTCGTTTCCTTGGTGACCCGGGTAAACTAGGCAACACGTGTCCCTTTAGAAAGCACAGCCAACATTTCAGTTCTGATCAGTTATGGTAAGAGAATAATGCCAAGTGGCCTCATCCACTTTCCTTTTTAAATGCATTAAGTAAGATTTAAGTCAATTTGAAGAAAATATGTACATAACTGTTTAAGTGGCGTGGGGTTATGGTAAAAGCCATCAGTGAATAACTCACATTTGGAAAACCCTGCGCCAGGAAGAAGAAAATGCAAACCTAGCTATACTGAGAATGTTCAAATCCACCTGTGGAAAACTTACCATCTTTTTTCTAGGTTTCTGGGTTTTTTTCTTAATACTTTCTAATGTTTATTCTTGAGAGAGAGAGAGAGAGGGGGGGTGTGAATGGGGGAGGGGCGGAGAGAGAGAGAGAGAGAGAGAGAGACACAGAATCAGAAGCAGGCTCCACGCTGTCAGCACAGAGCCCAACTCGGGACTTGAACTCATGAACCATGAGATCACGACCTGAGCTGAAACCAAGAGGCAGATGCTTAACCGACTGAGCCACCTAGGCGCCCCCAAACTGTGAATTTTTATGTGCAGTTCTCTGCTTATTGAATGTTGGCAATTAATTCTTGCTTTTAAAAAAACCATTCTTTCGGGGCGCCTGGGTGGCTCAATCAGTTGAGCGTCCGGCTTCGGCTCAGGTCATGATCTCACGGTTCGTGAGTTCGAGCCCCGCATCGGGCTCTGTGCTGACGGCTCAGAGCCTGGATGGAGCCCGCTTCGGATTCTGTGTCTCCCTCTCTCTCTGCCCCTCCCCCGCTCATGCTCTGTCTCTCTGTCTCCTTCAAAAATAAATAAAAACATTAAAAAAATAAAAATAAAAACCACTCTTTCCTCTCCAACATCGTGAGGAATTAGTCACTAAGATCATGGCCCTCATGCCCTTTATTTGTACTCTCCTTGGAAGACTAATGAAACCCAACCAGCAAGGAGCTCCAGCGCTGGCCTGAGAGAGAAGTTAGGTGTCAGGACCCCGTAGTTTTTGGCAGCTGACAAAGAATAAAGACCAATGCCCAGAAGCACATGATGACATTTTCAACCTCATGTCACCAAGGGAAAAATTGATGAGACAGAATACTGGTAAGAGACCATTTTCTTTTACTAAGCAAATACAAAATAATTTAACTGCTAAGGCCCGATTTTAACCTGGACACAAAGAAACAGTCCCTCTCATACTTTGATTTATTCATTCATCCATCCCACTGTGGAAATACCAATTTGAGTGATAGAGACCCAGCTCCTGGCTCACAGAAGGTCATTTAGTTGGAGAAGAATTTGGCTGGCTGGCGATCGATTGATCGATCGATCGATCGATCTATCATTGATCTCATGCTTTTAAAACATGACTACCCTTTGATCCAACACTTTACCATCTGGGAAGTGCTTCTAAGAAATATCCAGAAAATGGCTGCAATCCTATGGCTGCAAGAATGTTCATCTCTGCCATGTTTATAACAGAAGAACGTGTCAAACACTTAAATGTCCAACATGGCCAGATGGTTAATTCATCTGGAACACAGCTGCTCAAAGGGATACCCGACCTCATTTAAATGACATATTTGGCATTGTATGGAATGGTAAACCAACCAACCAACAAATAAGGTGTTGGCTCTAAAACAGTAGTTCAACATTTTATTTATTTATTTATTTATTTAGACGAAGAGAGAGTGGGGGGAGGGGCAGAGGGAAAGGGAGAGAAAATCCCGAGTAGGCTCCATGCCTGGCACAATGTGGGGCTCAGTCTCAGGGCCATAAGATCATGACCTGAGCCAAAATCAAGAGTCAGACGCTTAGCCGACTGAGCCTCCCAGGCGCCCTCTAAGTTTTGATCTTTAGAACTCTTTCACACCGATAAAAGTTCTTGAAGACCCCAACATGTTTTTATTTATTTTCGTTAGGGCTATCAATGTTAACCGTATTAGAAATTAAAACTAAAAAATTTTTAAATATTATTTCATTAAAAAATAATAATAAATCCATTCCATGTTAACAAAAATAACATCTTGATGAAAAATAACTGTTTTCCAACAGTTTCAAACAAAACTATTTTGTTTGTTCCAAAACGGGGGGGGGGAGAAAAGCAAAAATACGGTATGATCTTACATTTTTTGCAAATCTCTTTAATTTCCGCTTTAATGGAAGACAGCTGGAGTCTCATACTTGCTTCTGCATTCAGTATGTTTCCATAAGCTGTTTGGGTTCAAGTACATGAAGAAAACCCAGCCCTGCCCAGTTTTGTAGCTGGAAAAGAAAGAAGTTGTTTTAATAGCCTTTTCAAATCTAACGTGTGCTAGGATACTACACTTGACAAGGGATAGTTTCTTAAAGTTAGCTGCAGTGCGAAATCTGAAACCGTTTCAATGAACGTTTTATTCTCTCTCCACCTGTGAGGAGAGGGGAGTGGAAAAGACAAGATCAGTATTATAATGAAGATTGTATGACTTCACAGATGCCCTGAGAGGGTGGAGGACGTCCATGGGTCCCTGGACCACACTTTGAGAATCACCGTGTAAATGATACACAAACAAATGTGTCGCTCTGGGGAGGTAGCCTAGGACGGCTATGGCTCCAGCCTGTGGTTGCTGTTTGTTTGCATTTGTTAAGATGACCTTTTGAATTATTCTACTTCTCCCATGTGCATTTTAATGTCAAATATCAACTTTTCCAAAGGCCATCGTCACAGACTGGTCCTACGGGCAGCGGATTCTGAGGTGGAGATTTGCCTGTAGGGAGTCCATCCCGACATGCTGTTGGGAAGCACCAGGAGAGGGAGGGTAGGAAGCGTGGTTGGGCGGCAGGAAGAGGCAGACACCGTGGCGTGGTCTCACCACGCCCTCAGTCAGATGGGGAGCTCCAGGCTGAGTCACCCCTTGAGAGATGCCCCCAGTGAAGCAAGGTGACCAGGTCTTCATATCTCTATACCAAAGGGTCATTGGGGGCCGACGACCAATGGTCTGGGGAGAGGGCAAACTCCAGAGAGAGAAAGAGCCATGCCCAGCCAACCCTTCCAGAAGCTGGGGAATTAGCAGTTGGTCCCGGAGTGGTGGTCCGGGCAGGGTACCCCAGCCACATGGCTGTCAATGCCAGAGTTGGGATTAGTTGGCCGTCTGGTTGCCTCCTGAGACTCTGTAAAGAGACCCTCTGGACACTTGCTTCATCTAGCGTAGGCTCGATGACCATCACACTGGACTGATCTCAAGTTAACAACAAGAAGAAGAAAGGATGGCGTCCACACACCCTCCAGTCCCGCGTGAATACGGCTGGCCCTCAACTCTCTGCTCCCCTCGCTAGGAGAATATGGTCCACCTGTCACGGGCAAATATGAAAATCAGGCTCATGTGCAATTCTCTCTGGGTCCCCCCAGGGTGTATTCTGGGAAAGTGGAGGACTTTTCCTGAAGGTGCCCTCACTGTCACCATGGCGGTGGAGAATGAGCTAATTGATCAGGAAGGAGAAAGGCAAAGGTAGAAACCAGGCTTTGAGAGGATCATCTTGAATCTGAAGTGCTAATGTTAACAAAGTGAAACCGTTGGCATAGAAATCCGCGCCCATCATTTAAGACTTGGGGGGGTGGGGGGGTGGGGGTCACAGCTCCTGGGGTTACAAACGCGTCTGACACCCACAGAGCCATAGCGAACATAGTAGCTGCCTGTGTCTGGCCGGCACAGTAACCTTTGCCCTATCCTGGATGCCGCACATGAAATCTCTAACTGGCTTCTGTCTTACAGCTCATGTTTGCTCTAATATGGAGAAGAAACACCAAGGACGTTTACTGACATGGTTGCTCCGGAATGCCACCCACTTTCCTGAAGGCAGGAAGAGAAAACCAAACGAACCCTGCCTGCCCTCGAGTGGGTATCTTCTGCCTCTTATTTCATTCCCTGCAGGAAGGAAAATCTCCTGAGTGTCCACATGATGAGGGAGAATTATTAGCACCTCACCATACCATATTTCCATCTCTATTTGCAGGAGTATTTGCAGATGCTTCTAACTGAGAACAGCTTTCTGACCAAAGTGTCTCCACAGCAGAGCATATCGACAACCTTGCAAATATCCATACGGGTAGGTTCACCATAATGAAGACTTGGAACAAGCTGGAAAAGGGGCAGAAAATAGATTCCTGTCCTCTTGCCACTCCCAAGGACACCATTCAGCATGGAGACCATTAATTCTAACTATCAAAAGAAAGAACCCAGGGGCGCCTGGGCGGCTCAGCCGGTTAAGCATCCGACTTCGGCTCAGGTCATGATCTCACGGCTCATGTGGGGCTCTGTGCTGACAGCTTGGAGCCTGGAGCCGGCTTTGGATTCTGTGTCTCCTTCTCTGCCCCTTCCCCACTCACTCTCTCTCTCTCTCTCTCAAAAATCAATAAACATTAAAAAAATTGTCTTAGGGGTGCCTGGGTGGCGCAGTCGGTTAAGCATCCGACTTCAGCCAGGTCACGATCTCGCGGTCCGTGGGTTCGAGCCCCGCGTCAGGCTCTGGGCTGATGGCTCAGAGCCTGGAGCCTGTTTCCGATTCTGTGTCTCCCTCTCTCTCTGCCCCTCCCCTGTTCATGCTCTGTCTCTCTCTGTCCCAAAAATAAATAAAAACGTTGAAAAAAAATTAAAAAAAATTGTTTTAAAGAAAAATAAAAATAAATAAAAGAAAGAACCCAACTCCTGACACTGTGGGGGTCGAACACGGTTTAATTTCCTTGCCAGTTCATGCAGATTCATGCACTGTCTCAGTGGCCTCTCGGGGCTGTGCTGTCTCTCCCGTGGCTTTTATCTCGCTGTAGACTTGAGCAAGCAGGGGGCGGGGAGCCCTTGAAGCTGGTGTTGGAACCCAGTCTTGCCAAATCACGTGGGTTAGATTAGGTGAACCCCCCTACCCACCCACACTCTAAATCTAGTCCCCAGGTCTACCCTAGGATCCATGAAGTCAGTGTCTCCTTTCCCATCAATGCTGTCAAAGAGGAGCTAACGTGGCCCCTCTCTTCCCAAACGCAGCCCCAAGAGTGGCAAGGATTCTATCTTCCAAGAGTGTTGGATCACATGGAAGTGGGCCGCTCTTTCAAGTTTTATTTATCTTGAGAGAGAGAGCGCGAACGCGACACACAGGGAGAGAGAGGGAGGGAGAGTGGGGGAGGGGCAGAGAGAGAGAGAGAGGGAAAGAGAGAATCCCAAGCAGGCTCTGCACTGTCAGTGCAGAGCACGATGTGGGGCTCGAACACGCCAACCTTGAGATCATGACCTGAGCCAAAATCAAGAGTCAGTCGCTTACCCAACTGAGCCATGCAGGTGTCCCCAAAGTGGGCCACTCTCAATAAAAATATCTACGAACATTTGTGGAGACTCTTCTCTAAGAGTCTGAAGACACTGTTGGGCTTCTGTGTCGACCAAGGGAGCATCTTCCTGTGGATTTCCTGTTCACTAAACAAGGAATGTTCTATCTAAGCCCCTGTCAGTTTCCTGCTCTTCCTGGCTAAACACACCCTCCTTGGTCTGTGGGTCACCGTTCCCTCCCCCCCCGAGTGCTCCACCCTCCTCAGCAACGGCCCCAAATCACAGTTGCCGGATTTGGCAAATAAAACTACAGGGACACTCCGTTAAATTTGAACTTCAGATAAGCAACAAATAATCGTTTAGTGCAACTATGTCCAAAAGAGTGCACGGGACATATTCCCACCACATCCATGCAACATTTGGGATATATATTTAAAGCTGTTACTCATTCGTTTTCTGGCTTTCTGGGAAAATTCAAACGGAACATGCATTCTGTATTCCCTTGTTGTGATAAAATATGTGGGACATAACGTTTACCGTTTGAACCGTTTTTAAGTGTGCAGCTCCGGGGTGTTCCACACCTGCCTATCGTCGTGCGGCCAGCCTCCCCCCAAACTGTCGTATCTTCCCCAACCCCAGTCTGTCCCCACTACCCAGTAACCGCCACCCCTCCTCCCCACGGCCTGGGAACCGCCATTCTGCGCCCTGTGTCTGTGAGCTGGCCTGTTCTGGGTTCTGGGTGCCTCATGGAAGTGGGGGCCACGCAACATTTGTCCTTTCGTGCCTGATCTATGTCACTTAGCATAAAGTCGTTAGGGTTCATCCATGTTGTAGCAGGTGTCGGAATCTCATTATGTAGTCTGGCCGACGCTCCCCCGAGGTGTTTAAACACCTTCGAGGGTAAAGCCCAGACTGCAAGGAAGCAAGGTAACAATCAAGCTCTCCTGATCTGGCCACGTTCACAGCCTTGTCCTTTGGTGTGAATGGTGGCGCTACGAGCCCCAGTAGTAATGTCCTGCGCTCCCCCGCCGGGCGACCGCATGACCCCAGAGCCTGCTGTGTGCTTCTCTGCCCCTCACCCCTCTCTGGAATATCTATCCTGCTTCCTCCAAGGCTCTTATCCTTCTGGGTTTGCAGGTTTCGAGAGCTCACGTTTACCTGCAAAGCAGTCCCCACGCTCGCCCACCCTTCTCCCCGGTGGTTCTCAGCAGGGGTGATTTTACTCCCCGGGGGTCATTTGGGAACGTCTGGGGGCACTTTGGGTTGTCACCACTGCTACTGGCACCCAGCGAGGCCCCAAATGCTGCCGAACATCCCATATGGTCCAGGACACCCCCACAACGAAGGAAAACGTCAGTGCCAAGTGTCTACGAGGGCGAGGGAGCCTGTTCCACCTCAAGCGACACAAGTGGCTTCTCCCTTTCCATAGTCCTTGTCTCATCCCTCAGGGATATTGTTAATAATAATAACAGGAGCTGCCCTCCACTGACACCCGTCACAAGTCACGGACCAGCAGCGTCCTAAACATCCGAGAGCCACCAGGCATCGCATTCCCGTGTCACATCGAGGAAACAGTCCCAGGGAGCTTAAGAAACCTGCTTCCATTCACCTGCCAGGTCTGCGGCAGAAAGAGGATCCAAACCCAAGTATGGTCTCTCCCACATTGGATTCAACATCCCATCAGCCGGTTAACAAACGAGGCAAGGTGCCGACTTTTGGCTGTCACTCCACGTACACGAGCAAGCGAGATGCTATTTTTGCAAGGAAAGAAGGTGCATGGTCCCAGGGAAGACACATTTAGTCTCTGAGTCAGTGATCGCATTGTGGTCTTAAGCATCCACCCATTTCCGTGGGCTGGGTGATAGACGATAGCAGCAGGTCGCCCTTAGCGTGGGCCAGCGTCTGGGCTTGGGTTTCTGTCTTCGGAAACATGTGATCCTCAGGGCAGACGTTACCGCTCCCATTTTAGAGCGAGGAGGTGCACCATAGTCGGTTTCTCACAGTCTGGACGCAAGAGCCAGTATCCAAACTGGGGTCTGACGCCAGGGGCCCCACTCGTAACCACTCTGCCGATGATCGCCAACCCTCTCTCACGGAAGCCAGTAAATCACACGGAAGGATGGACACCACAGTTCTGGATTAGGGGAAATGGCAGACGTGGCCTTTGCAGGGGACGGCAACATAGCCCGACTCTGTCACCAGGGCCAGAGAATGAGCTGAGTCAGAAATCTGTGCTTTGAACTGAAGCGTCTCGCTGACCCGTCCTTTGCAAGGTGCTCTCACACGCCAGTGGGAGTCGGAGGGTGAGACGTGGGAAGGCATCCAGCATAGCTCCCCAAATATTGCTTGAGTTAGAAACATGATTCCGAGACAGAGATTGCACACAGATGAGCGTAATCAAGTGATCGACGTTCCCTGCGGTCCGCGCGTGGGTTCTAGATCGCCTGTCGGTCTTGTTACTACTATTTTTTTCTCTCCTTTTAATGACCTGTGTGTGCCTTTTGGTGTCTTTACGCATGGATGTATATATCGTATTTTTATATATATCCAACTGTTGAGAGCCCAGGTCCGGAAGTTACATGCATGTGTTTAAACCCCAGCCCTACCCGTTAAGTGGCTGTGTCATTTCGTTAAGCATGCTAGGTGCCAGGCACAGTGCTGAGTAGTCCCTGCAAACTAGCTCACTTAATTCCTACAACCCCTCTGTGATTTGGATGCTGCCAATAGCCTCGTCTGATAGACGATCAAACTGAAGCACAGAGAGGGCAAGTCACCCGCCCAAGGTCACACAGCTAATCAGCTGCTGGAGCCAGGATTCTTTTTCAGACTGTTTGACTCCAGAGTCTGGGTTTCTAACCGAGACTGAGTCCCGGGTTTAGCCTTGGGAACTTGATTCCAGCATCAGTCCCTGGTTTGATTGAGGGCAAGACATTATCCTTCTCTGAGCCTGTTTTCTCCTTACCCAAATAGATGCCTGTTGTGTCAGGATTATAAGGAGCATATTGGCGAACGTATAAGCAAGGGCTCGGAAGAATGGCCAGTGATGGGTGGACACCCAAAAAACAAAGGTGTGTACTAGATTTTTGTCTCGGCACACATGACCACGCTGTGACGTCTGGGTCATGCCCCACTCTGGCTCAGTGATCAAGCACACAGCTGAAATGGGCTCAGAGGGAGAGAGAATCCCACACATAGGAGGAGGGAGCGTTGGCAAGGCCAGCCGGGAAGAGACCCAGAAAGGGTGCCGGAGAGGGTTCAGGTTTCAGATTTCCAGTGGACTTTTTTTGGACACAGTGACCGGCTGCAATACAGATTCCAGGGGAGGAGTTTGCCTGCAGGAGCTGACAACTTTATGAGTTCGTCAATATTTGAAGAGGGGGTGGAGACTGTAAAGGGCGAAGATTAAGAGGCAAACTGAGTCACAAGGTGTGACAGTGACCACCACCGAAAGTACGTATGGCCAAGAAGAGCTCTCTTCTTAGTGAACCCCCATCAGGGGGACACCAGGAAGTAAATTCTTCCACCAAAAAGTTCGTCCTTCTCAACGCTCAGGACCCCGAGTTTGGACTAATGCCCTGCAGTCACCATTTTGAAATCCTTAATAATTTAATCTCTGGACTCTCGCTGGTGGAAGTAAAATGTGACAGGACAGCCCGACCACATGATGTGCGGCCACATGATGTGCGGCCACGGATGTGGAGTGACATGTGGAGTGACAGGGCTTCTTGCTCACTGCTGGTGGGAAGGCAAGATGGTGCACACCCTTTGCAAGACAGTTGGGCGAGTTCTTGTAAAACTAAACACGCTCTTACCATCTGGTCCAGTGTTTGTGCTCCCTGGTAGTTGCCCCAAGGAACTGGAAGCTCATGTCCTCACAGACACCTGCTCGTGGGTGATTCTAGCAGCTTTCTTCATAATCGCCAAAACTGGAAAATAACCATGACATCCTTAGCAAGTGAATACTACTCTTATTATTACAGTACTCAGCACTAAGAAGAAACAAGCTGTCAAGCCCTGAAAAGACATGGAAGAAACTTAAATGCATGTCACTAAGGCAGAGAAGCCAGTCTGAGAAGCCTACATCCTGTTTGAGCCCAGCTGCATGCCATTCTGAAACAGACAAAGCTAGAGGACATTGAAAACAGTAAGGGTTGGGGCGCCTAGGCGGCTCAGTCGGTTGAGCGTCCGACTTCGGCTCAGGTCATGATCTTGCGGTTCATGAGTTTGAGCCCCACGTTGGGCTCTGTGCTGACAGCTCAGAGCCTGGAACCTGCTTCAGACTATCTGTCTCCCTCTCTCTCCACCCCTCCCCTGCTTATGTTCTCTCTCTCTCTCTCTCTCTCTCTCTCTCTCTCTCTCTCTCAGAAATAAATAAACATTAAAAATTTGAAAAAAAAGTAATGGTTTCCAAGGGTTGGGGTAAGAAGGGATGAATAGGTAGACTACAGAGGATCTTTAGGGCAGTGACATTATTCTGTACGACACTACAATAGCAGGTGCATGTCATTACACATTTGCCTAATCCCACAGAACACATAACATCAAGAGAGAATGCTAACGCTGTGGACTTTGGGTGAGTATAGCATGTCCGTGTAGGTCCATCAATTGTAACAAATGTACTACTCCAGTGTGGGATGTTGATAAGGGGGGATGCTCTGCATGTGAGGGGGCAGGTGTGACTGCTCTAAAAAAAAAGCAAAGTATTTTTTAAAAAATCTGATGGACACTGAAGCATCTATGTGAGCAGAGAAGACACGTCAATGCACACGCCCCCTGCCCATTGCCGTCCCTTTAGCACATCATATTCGTGATGCCCCACAGGCAGATAATTCTAGAGGACCAGCAACCCTCAAAGTGAATGCAAGATGTGTGTGTGGTATCTACAATGGAGCTTGTAGGGCCACTGACAGCCCTGAGAAGTCATGCTTTCTATTAAATTGGAAATCGCTCCCAATGCAGAAAGAAGGCAACACATTCTCGAAAACACGAACAACAAAAGAACTCTATCTTGTCCTTTCTTACTCATGTTGTCTCCTGTTACTAGCCAGTGTACTGGAAATGAAGTCACAGAAAGGGAGACAGAGAGCAATCCACAGCTTCTTTTCCTTTTAACCCTTCCTTACTCATCACTAAACTGAAGGTAGAGAATGTTGGTAGCATGTACAAGTATCTAGAAGTGAAATAAAAACCACTGAGTACGTGGCATTTACTTTTAGTAAGAACAAAACACAGCAATCCCTATCAAAATAACACCAGCATTCTTCACAGAGCTAGGACAAACAATCCTAAAATTTATATGGAACCAGGAAGACCCCGAATAGCCATAGCAATCCTGAAAAAGAAAACCAAAGCAGGAGGATCACAATCCAGGACTTCAAGCTATCCTGCAAAGCTGTAATCATCAAGACAGTACGGCACTGGCACAAGAACAGACTCTCAGATCAGTGGAACCGAACAGAGAACCCAGAAATGGACCCACAAACATATGGCCAACTCATCGTTGACAAAGCAGGTGAGAATATCCAATGGAATAAAGACAAACTGTTCAGCAAGTGGTGCTGGGAAAACTGGGCAGCGACATGCAGAAGAATGAACCTGGACCACATTCTTACACCCACACAAAAATAAACTCAAAGTGGATGAAAGACCTAAACATAAGACAGGAAGCAATCAAAATCCTAGAGGAGAGAGCAGGCAAAAACCTCTTTGACTTCGGCCACAGCAACTTCTTACTCAACACGTCTCCGGAGGCAAGGGAAACAAAAGCAAAAATAAACTACGGGACCTCATCAAAATAAAAACCTTCTGCACAGCGAAGGAAACAATCGGCAAAACTAAAAGGCAACCAACAGAATGGGAGAAGATATTTGCAAACAGCATAGCAGATAAAGGGATAGTATCCAAAATCTATAAAGAACTTAGCAAACTCAACACCCAAAAAACAAATAACCCAGTGAAGAAATGGGCAAAAAACACGAATAGACACTTCTCCAAAGAAGACATCCAGATGGGCAACCGACACATGAAAAAAAAATGCTCAACATCACTTATCATCATGGAAATACAAGTCAAAACCACAATGAGATACCACCTCCCACCTACCAGAATGGCTAACATGAACAACTCAGGCAACAACAGATATTGGCGAGGATGCGGAGAAAGAGGATCTCTTTTGCACTGCTGGTGGGAATGCAAGCTGGTGCAGCCGCTCTGGAAAACAGTATGGAGGTTCCTCAAAAAACTAAAAATGGAACTACCCTACGACCCAGCAATTGCACTACTAGGCATGTATCCAGGGGTTCAGATGTGCTGTCTCAAAGGGGCACATGCACCCCCATGTTTATAGCAGCATGATCAACAGTAGCCAAAGTATGGAAAGAGCCCAAATGTCCATTGACTGCTGAATGGATAAAGAAGATGTCGTATTTGTATACAATGGAATGTTACTTGAGCCTGAGTGGCTCAAATCCCTAAAGAGTAAAATCCATCCTCCATGGCAGTCACTGTCACAACTGTTAAGAGTGAGCCGGTAAAATCAAGAAGCGCTTGTCGAGCGCCCACCCCGTGGCAGGAAGATGGCCATCTCGTTTTGCAGAGTGCTAGGAGTGGGGGATGCAAAGACAACCACAACGCTGCTCACAGCCAAGGGGGGGCAGCAGAGACAGGGGGCAAACTGGCTGCTCCCGTCACATAGCCGGTCAGTCAGTGTTGCGATCTGAACCCAAGCTCTTGAGCCCCCCGGGCCAGACGGCCTCTGTGATTTCGTTGGCACAGCCTGTGTGTGCGTGACAAATGCTTAATAATTAGATTTATGACATTCCAGATTTAAAGATAGAGCGCTGAGCTAGAATCCTGTTTCCAGCCCTCACTGTGGTGAATCCGATTGTGAATTCAGTATCTGTTTCAATAGTATGTTTGTCCCTTAAATGTTGCTTTCTGAAAGGGGCTTTCTCTGGCTCTCCCTGCTTCTCTCTCTTAGCAGCCTTGGCTTTGTTTCATAATGAGGATCACACTCTGTAATTCTATGTTTATTTGTAGGACTCTGTGTTCAATTACAGTGAGCCCAGGGAGGGCGGGGACAGGGTTTCTTTTCTTCTGCATTCTTAACCCAGGCCTATATATAGCCTAGTGTTCAACAAGTATTCACGATGAGTACTTAGATGAGCATGTTAATGAATAAAGCCACAATAATTACTAGTTTGCATTTCTCCTGAATGTTTTCTCAAGAACGCCGAATAGTATTTACCATGTTTCTCTTTTTGCATTGGCTGTTAGGAAGCTCAAAGCCATATCTGTGAAGCCATCGCAGCAAGTCTGTAAATCCGCGTGCATATTTATTTACCATCCTGGTTCCTCTGACGAACCCACTCTTATTTTCCTATCTTCATTTGCTATTTTTAACTTACGCTCCCATACTGGGCTTCATGTGTCCTTGTGAGGAGCTTTAATAGATATCATTGTGGAAATGAAATACATTAAGCAGGCTGTCTTAAATTTCTAACCTGCGGAGAAAAAGAAACGCCCTTTCCAATGCCACATGCTGTCTTCAGAGCCATCAGCCACTCTTAGATTACCTGCTTTCCCGTGTCCTATGCCCTCTGGGAGTGATGTTTGGGGGGCGGTGGGTGAGATGCTATTTCCTTCCAATTAGGCTGGTGAGGTGGCGTTGCAGGTGGTGTTCTAGAATAAATGAAGGTGAAAGGCAGACAGAACTGCAAAGCCTTATACAACGTGTTTTCCCTGCTCTGACGTGGCCCGTGGTTACCAGGGAAGGGAGTTAGTGACCCGGGTCGACGTGAGCAGCTGCAGTGGGTGAGGGGCCCGGGCAGGATGCTTGCAGTGCCCTGCAGGCATTAGTTCGAGAGGAATCAGGTGCTGGGTTTTTATTGGCGAGGCGAGAACAGCCCCCGGATCCAGGAAGAGAACCTGCTTCTCTAGGCCGATCAGATCACCGGAGAGGAGGGCCCCACCCGGACTTGTGTGTTTGCCCTGCTATGTGTATTCAGCCAGCAGGCTCCGGACCAGGAGGCAAAGGGCAGGGAGCCGGGCTCAGTTGACCACCTGGCACCAGGCAGCACCAGTTGGAGACAAGGCGCGCTGAGCTTCTAGAAGCATCTCCAGGTGACACCAGGGGACTGAAGACACTCCCACCGGGGACTCGACAGGTAACGGCTTCCAGGTCCTTCCAGCAGGGCATGGGGCTCGTTGTTTGGGGCAGGCAGTGAAATGTAGAAGCTGGGCGTCAGAGAGGATTGAGTTTCACCCCAGCTCTGCCACTGATTCCCTGTGCGGGCTTGGGTATGCTTGAGCCTCAGTTTCACCTTCTGCGAAATGGACCCAAAGATAGCCTTACCTCAAGGGGTTCTAGAAGGATTAGATGACAATGTAGGCGGTGTCAGGTACGAAGCAATAGCTCCACTTTGCGTGGAACGATTGAGGGCCATTTCGAGTGTAAGACTTGGGGCAAAAAACCAGCGAACGGAGGGGTATGCTATGTGATTCGGGGACCACTGGCAGGACAAGAGTCCCCCCCCCCCCGCCCCGGTAAAGCTGGCTTTGAGTCTGTGCCAAGGGGCATTGTCTAAGGAAGTGGAGCAGACGGGGAGAAGGACTCCTTGTGTGAACCTGGCTCTTTACATGAATTGTGTTATTTAACATTCGGAACGGTCCTTCGAGGTAAATGCCGGATTCAAATCCCAGCTGTCGGACTCCAACAGTCGGCATTACTCTGTGCAGCTCCTTTCTGCCTCGGGTGCCCTGGGGCAGCTTACTTACCTCTCTGGGCTTCATTTCCTCATCTGTAAAATGGGCACAATCATATTACCGCGATCCAAGCGAACTTTGTGAGGGCTGAGACTGATTTCACGGACACTTACGCGCTTGAAATCAACTCTGGCTCTCACTTCTGCTGCCATCATCGTCTTGATTTTACAATTCGGGAGACGAGGGAGGGACCTCTTCCCAGGTCTCACCGAACGGAACTGAGACCCAAGCCGTTCGGGATTTGAGTGAGGCACTCGCATGGGTGCAGAATTTAAGAGACACCAAAACTCTCAGTCATCAGGATAAATTCCGCTTTAAAGCACTATTTAAAATTGTCTTAAATTCACGCCAAAGCACCCACGGTGAACAAAACAACAGCATGTTAAGTAAAGATAGGATCAGTAATGGCATCGTTGCGGTTATTTAAACGCTGTGATGTCAGGTCCTCCTCGGGAGGAGGCTTTTTTCCCAAGATTTCTCAAACTTGGGAAGGGCTGTCTTTTTCCCAAGAAGGCATGTGCTTCTGGAAAGCAAGCATCCTGGCTGGTTTCCCACGACGGCGGGTGCTCACGGGGAGGGAGAGAAAGCGGCCCGGGAGGGCCGAGGACCCTGCTCCACGCAGGCTCATCTGTCTCACCAGAGTGACACGTTTGCTGATCGCAGCACTGTTGGCGGCTTCTGTCACCTCTGTGCAGCAGCGCTGGGCGAGGTAAAGGACGTGAGGAGCCCGAGTCACTGGAACCAGGTTTGCCCCCAGCTCTGCCTCTTTGCAGCTCGGGGGGGGGGGGGGGGGAGGGGGGAGGGAGGGTGTCATGACTCCTCTTACGCATTTAATCACCAGCGCCAATTAAAGACGGGCAGGACAAGGAGGCACCTGCCCTCGTGGAGTTTGCATTCTAGGCGGCAGGGGACTGCATCACGGAGCCTCAGTCTCTCCATCTCTGTAATGGAGGAGTGATGGGATGCTTCGAGGAAAAACAGACACAATAGAAGGAAAGGTCCTGGCCCTAGGACCAGGACTAGCGGGAAGCAAGCGAGGCACCCGGGGGCAAAATCCAGGGCGGGTGCTCATTCCCGAGTGCGGATTCTGCACCTGCCCAGACCTCCCATGCCTCCTTGCATTTGGCACCTGTGTGCCTCCCTTGCCTTACCCTAATCCTGGCCCTGCCTGGCTCCGAGTAAGCCTTCAGATGATGCTACCTGCTACGCTATTAGCTTAAAGATGTCTGCTGCAACACTAAGAAGAAGATAGTAAGCTCTAAGCCTTCCGGAACATCAACCATTTGTACAAACGTAACTGAGTGTTCTGACAGGAAGATGTCAATTGCCAAGCATTCCTGAAACCCCCAGTGCAGTTTTGATAAAGGCACGTCTCCCCCTGCGCCCACGTGGTCCCATACTGGAGAACGGGGCTTGGGGAGCACAGCGAAGGCTGACTTTCAGTCCTCACGTGCTCCCCTGTGACGTAGGCAGCCTGTACCACTGCACATGGACGCCCTCAGAGTATCTTCCCTTCCCAGCACTGTGCTGGGGACCACAGGGAGATGCAGGGTCACGGCACCTGGCCGAGCAGGTCTGGTCTCTTTACTCATATCGATCTCGCCCTCGGAGGTGGGGGCCTGAAGGCTTGTCCCGCTGGGTGTGCCAGATGGCTGTGAGGGCCCTGCCCTCGCCGGGGCAGTGAGGAGGCCCCACCTCCTTGCCTGCATTCCATGGCATTGATCAAAGGTGTTTCTGCTTACTTGGTGACTAATTCTGCCCTAATTCGAGGACCTGCCCTTTCCACCTGACTGTCATTTAGCTGCTCGCTGGCCGGGCGGCTTCAGAAATGCTCTCTCCGGGGCAGCTGCACTGTGTTTCGTGTTTAACCCGTTCCCCAGAGCAGGACTTGTTAACCTGTAACTAACATGAGGTGATGCGAACACCAGTCGTTGGTGTGAAAGGCGAGGGAGGCGTCCAGGGGCAGCTTCCGGTGTGGCTGTTTCACGCGTGGGTCAGAACACAGAGCCAATGGGATCGTAACATTAATAAGAGAAATAAATAGAGGGCGCCGGGGTGGCTCAGTCAATTAAGCATCTGACTTCAGCTCAGGTCGTGATCTCTCAGAGCCTGGATCCTGCTTCGGGTTCCGTGTCTCCCTCTCACTCTGCCCCTGCCCTGCTCGCACTCTGGGTGTGTGTGTCTCTATCTCTCTCAAAAGTGAATAAACAGTTAAAAATTAAAAAAGAGAGAGAGAGAGAGAGAGAAATAAATAGTATCAGTAAGGACTAACATTTTCTCACCTGACTACTGCCAAGCCCTTGTGCTAAATCTCTGCACAAAGATACTTGATGACCCTTCAATTTTGCATTCGTCCTAAATATGCCTTGACTTTAGAGCAGACCACATTCCTTGACCAGTTATGATTTTGATGTCTTGTCGCAAAAACAGATAGGTGATATTTCATATTCTGTGTTGTATTACGTTGCATATAAATATTTAATGAGATAAAAGCATAACTTCTAAGGCAGAGGACACAGTAGAAGGTGAGAAATAGGCAGTTAAGAGTTTGAACTGTGGTACCAGGCTACCGAGGGGTAAAGCCTGCTTCAGCCCCTTACCAGCACGTAATCTGTATGAGTCAGCTCGTGCTGCCGTAACAAAAATGCCATTCGCACAGTTCCAGAGGCTAGAAGTCCATGATGAAGGTCCTGGCAGACTCTGGTTCTGGTGGGAACTCTCTCCTTGGCTCTCTCGCGCCACCGTCCTCTCGCCGTGTCCTCGCACGGTGGAGAGAGCGCACGCTCTCTCTCGGTGTCTGCTGTTCCGAGGACACTAATCCTCTGAGTTCGGGGCCCCGCCCCACTAACCTCCTCCGACCTTAATTGCTTCCTCAGAGACCCCATCTCCAAACACAGACCCAGGGGGAGTCAGGGCCTCGCCATGTGACTTTGGAGGGGGCAACAGTTCAGGCCATAGCATGATCGTGGGCAAGGAAGGTGTGCATGAAGGTTCTGCGTCCATAAAATGGGACAATGGAAACACCGGCCTGCCCACCTCAGGGGTTCTATTTCAGACGTGATACGTCAATATAGGAAAACACTCAGAGCTGTGTTCAGCGTAGAGTAGGGACCGGAGAAGTATGAGGTGTCATTTTTACAAAGACACAGCACACTTTATTTGCCCCATATAATAATGGCTGATCTTCAGTCCCTAAAGGGTATACACCAGCCGCTGGGCTAACCACCATGTGGACTGAACCCTTTTTATCTTCGCCTGAGAGTGAGGAGGACGAATGTGTCACGATCTTTCCTCCCCCCCCTCACCCCTACAGAGCAGGAGCTAAGGCAGACAGCTGGCGTGAGTCGGGTCGTGAACGCAGGACAGAGCGTTTACCGTCTCACCATTGGGACTAAGGTCGGCAGGGACACTGGGCCACAAGCAAGAGGAGAAGGCTAAGTCCCCCCGCCAGAGGGGGATGCCTCATCCTCCACACTGGTGACATTTGGGGCCAGACCACTCTCTGCTGGGGGCCATCCTGTGCTCCACAGGATGGTCAGCAACATCTCTGGTCTCCACCCCCTGGGCGCCAGTAGCAGCCCCGCCCTCGCCGCCACCCTGAGCTGTGACCTGGAGGGCAGCACAGCCCCCCCCGTTCTAGAAACACTGCTCACCAGTTATTCTGAGAAACTAAGAGAAGCCTATTTCTAAAGCGAACCTTTGCATGTAACCAAGACGTCTCAGCAGCTCCAATATACGAAATATAAACATAGAGTCCTGGGAATTAGGACCAAACACCCCAGCCCTTGGGTATGTACGTACCTCTCCCTCTCTCCCCTCGTCGGGTGCCTGCTCCGTGCCGGGCACACGTCTCCCTCATCGAACCTTCCCCGCAAAACTGGGGAGAGCAAGGGCTGCTGGGGGAAGTGCCACAGCCTCTCTGTCCTCAGTTTCTCAGCGGAAGATTGAGGGCAGAATAGCGTCCAACCCAGAGGGCTGTTGCAGGGACCCAGGGAGTCAATACACACAGATTGGGAGTGCGAGGCGCATGGAAAACTCTCCAAGCTTGGGGCGCCTGGGTGGCTCCGTCGGTGGAGCGTCCGACTTTGGCTCAGGTCATGATCTTGCGGTCCG